>NC_053023.1:678336774-678451050 GCF_003073215.2 Triticum urartu | reverse complement strand
ATAAACCGGAGGGTTGTAGTCCGTAGGCAATCAACTCCATATACAACAATCATACCATAGGCTAGCTTCTAGGGTTTAGCCTCCTTGATCTCGTGGTAGATCTACTCTTGTACTACCTATATCATCAATATTAATCAAGCAGGACGTAGGGTTTTACCTCCATCAAGAGGGCCCGAACCTGGGTAAAACATCGTGTTCCCTGCCTCTTGTTACCATCCGGCCTAGACGCATAGTTCGGGACCCACTACCCGAGATCCGCCGGTTTTGACACCGACACCTACCCTTACGGATCAGATCATAGAGGCTCAAAAGCATGATACGGGAATCTCCTGGATCAAGAAAAATATTTCCAAGGGATTTGCTGGTTGTTTCTCTATGGATGAACGAGGTGTTGTTTAGTTTGGAAACCGTTTGGTGGTTCCCAAATGTCAACAGATGCAGCAACTAATCCTTAAGGAGGCACATGAATCTCCTCTCACGATTCATCCCGGTAGTACAAAGATGTATCAGGACCTACGCCAGAGGTTCTGGTGGACTAGGATGAAGAGAGAAATCGCTCAATATATTGCCAACTGTGACGTTTGTCGTCGCGTTAAGGCAGAGCATCAAAGACCAAGTGGAAATGGGACAAAGTTGGTATGGACTTCATCACCGGCTTTCCCAGGACCAAGAAAGGAAATAATGCTATCTTCGTAGTCATTGATCATCTTTCCAAAGTGGCTCACTTCCTACCTGTTCGAGAGAGTATCACTGCTAGTCAGCTCGCTGACTTATATATCTCCCGAATAGTGTCACTCCATGGTGTTCCACTAGAGATCAATTAAGACCGTGGCAGTTTTTTCACCTCTCATTTCTGGGAAAGTTTCCAGAATGCCATGGGAACCCATCTTTCTTTCAGTACCGCTTTCCACCCTCAGTCAAGTGGTCAGGTGGAAAGGGTCAACCAAATTCTCGAAGACATGCTTAGAGCTTGTGTTATCTCATTCGGTATGGATTGGGAGAAGTGTCTTACTTTCGCCAAGTTTGCTTATAACAATAGCTATCAATCCAGTCTTAAGAAAGCTCCTTTTGAGAGTCTCTATGGACGAAGATGTCGAACACCTTTGAACTGGTCAGAAACCGGTGAAAGACAATTCTTTGGACCGGATATGATTCAGGAAGCAGAAGAGCAAGTTCACATCATTCGTGAGAATTTGAAAACAGCCCAATCTCGTCAAAAGAGCCAGTATGACCGTCATCATAAGGAAGTGGCTTATGAAGTTGACGACAAGGCTTACCTTCGGGTTACTCATTTAAAGGGTACCCATCGTTTCGGTATCAAGGGCAAGTTGGCTCCTCGTTACATTGGCCTTTTTCACATTCTCGCTAAACGAGGAGAGGTTGCCTACCAGTTGGAACTACCCCCACATCTTTCTCGAGTTCATGATGTCTTTCACGTCTCCCAACTCAGGCGTTGCTTCTCGGATCCCATCCGCGGAGTGGACCACGAAACGCTTGACCTCCAAGATAACCTCACATATCGAGAGCACCCTGTTCGCATTCTTGATCAAGCAAAGCGTGTCACTCGACGTCATAACATCAAGTTTCTCAAGGTTCAGTGGTCTCATCATTCCGAGAGAGAAGCTACCTGGGAGCGAGAAGATCGTCTTTGACTTGAGTACCCCGCTTTCTTTCCGCCGACTCCTGAATCTCGGGACGAGATCCTTCCGAGTGGGGGCGAGTTGTCACATCCCTAGTTCTGGTATGATCTAGGCTTGCTTTGTGCATCATGTTTAAGTTTCAAATGAAATTGAAATGGGGAATGTTTCAAACCCTAGCACCAAAGCAAATTCAAATAGATTCAAATTAAAAATGGAATTTCAATGAACCCAAAATGCTTTTCAAAAATGTTCATGATCTTTGGAAAATGTTGGAAACAAATACCAGAGGTGATGCACATTTTTGCTAAACATTTTGGATTTTTGAATGAACCCATATGTATCTGAATTGGAGCTGTTTAAAATAATATAAATATTTTAAAGGCTCCAAAAATGTTGGAAATTGGTGAGGGCCTCTGGTATATTATAACTAGTGGTCACAAGGAATCCCAACATTTTTAGATTTGTGCTAGTATTATTTTAAGTCAAAAACAAATGTCGGAAATAGAAAAGAAAACAAAAAAAGGGAAAACCCCTTACCTGGTTCTTACCTGGCCCAGACTGTAGCAGCCCACTCCACCGGGCTCGTGCCAGTCATCTCCCTCCTCTCGCCAGGAGGACGAGAGGCGTGTGCCCAGCGCCTGCGGCCACGCGTGCGCCGTGGCCACCTCCTCTCTCCCTGCCTGCTTGTCCCCTTCCCGACGCCGCTGTGGACGCCACAACCCCCTGCACCTCTCCCTATCTCTCCCTCGAGCGCCCTCCCTCCTCTCTCTCTCTCATGCGCGACCAGCCGAACGCGCCTGTCGCCGCCGTTCGCTGCCCACGTGCTCCCCGCCGTCCCCTCGACCGCCCGTCATGCCCAGAAGCTCCGCCACGTCGCCGGCTATCTCTCCGTCAAGCCACGCGCCTCGGGAGGCCCTAGAGCGCCTCCATCAACGTCGTCTTCATCCCCGGCCACCGGAGATCGTCTTCGCCGCCCCGCCGTCTCCAGTGCGTCCCCGAGCTCGCCAAGACCACCGTCGACTCCGCCGTGAGCTCCTCTTCGTTTCCCCCTTTCTCCCCGCGCGTTTTGCTCTCCCTAGCCACGTCAATCGCCAGAGCCGTGAGCTTCCAGCCGCCGTCCATGCCGCCGCCGTGGCCACCGTAACCGAGCGCGCCACCGTGCTCAGCACGTTCCCAGGAGTCGACCACGACCACCCGCGGCTCCTACTGTTCCCTGCAACGTCGTTTCGCTCGACAGCTGAACTCCGGCCTCCGCACTCGTCGTCGCCGACGCCACTCCGGCCACTCCCCGGCCGCGCCACCACCATGGTTGGATGCGGACGAGCGTTCGCACCCCATAGTTGCGCTCCGCGTGCCAAATGGCGCCCTGTAGGCAAAACCCGCAGCGCACCGCCGCGTCTGGACTCGCCGGCGGCTAAACGCCGGCAACCACTGACCGTTGACCGGCATGGGTTGACCCCACTGCCCAGTTTGACCTCGCCCTCTCTCTCTCACTAACTTGCGGGCCCCGCCCGACTAATTACTCTAGTTAGCACTAATTAACTAGTTAGGTTAGTTATTACAGTCACTGACTAGTGGGCCCTGCCCAGTTAGTTAGGACTAACTAACTCAGTTGACTGGGTCACTGACCAGTGGGACCCATTGGTCAGGTTTGACCTGGTCAGCCATGTTGACTCGCTTACGTCATGCTGACGTAGTGCTGACGCAGTTATTTATTTTCTGGTATTAAAATAAATTAGGAAAATCTAGAAAATGATATAAACTTCTAAAATTCATAGAAATTCAACCGTAGCTCAGAATGAAATAATTTATATATGAAAAATGATCAGAAAAATGCAAGGAATCCATTTATGCCAGTTTCGTGCATGAAAAATCAACTTATACATGCTGTATAAGTGAAAACATAATATGGGCATGTTAAATGCTTCATTTTGAATTGCATTTGAATCTTTGATTCAAATGGGCATCAACCAACTTGGTAGCATCTTGCATTAGCCCAAACACTAGCATTTGCACATGTCATGTTCATGCATCATATTGTTGCATTTGTTTGTGTATTGATTGCCGGCACCGTTTCTTCTTGATAGGTTCCACTCCGGAAGGTGTTCCTGAGTACCTGTCAGAGGAGCAGTGCCCCTTCGTTGATCTATCAGGCAAGCAACCCCCTTGAGCATTTCGATAAAATCCCACTCTCTCGCTCCTGCTCCTTATACTGCATTAGGACAACAATGATTCAACTGCTACTTTTCTGCTGCGGTAGTTGAACCCATTCCTCTGCATGACCTGTCATTGCCACAGTAAATAGTTGAAACCCACTAGCATGAGTAGGAGTTGTTTGAGCCTTGATGTGCCTGCTCATCCATGCTTGTTTTCTTTATGCCAGCTATGCTTAGAGTTGTGTCAGGTCTGATTCATCGGGAATGAATCGGAGTGGTGAACATGTCCTACTGATAAAGGCTAAGTGTGTGAACACGTTTTGGTAAAGGTAGCGATGAGAGGCCATGTAGGAGTACATGGTGGATTGTCTCATTGGAACTGTCCCTATGCACTGAGTTCTGTGTATGTTATCCAAGTCCAGTTACTACCACACATTGGGTTCCGGTTATCCGGCCCCTCTCGGCTTATTAATCTACTTGATCTCTGTCCAGGAGTTGCAACTAGTTTCTGGCGTTTGTAGGTAGTGCTAGTTGTCTACCAGGTGGTGTCCGACGGGACGGGCTTGGGACAGACTAGGCACCATGGCACGGTGTACCAAGTGGCACCCGGATGGTGGGTTTGGGAACCCTGCACACATCGTTTGGGGCCGTACTGGAGACTTCGGCCGAAACTCCTTGCGGATGGAACTCGAATAGGCGATAAACTTGGACGAGAGACTTGTGTGGTTAGTTAGGTCGTGGCCGACACCCTCGCCCGGCTTCCGCTTGAAGGTTGCCGAGGTACATGACGTGTACATGGCGATAAGTGGCGAGAGCGTGTGTGAAGAAGTACACCCCTGCAGGGTTATCATTATCTATTGGAATAGCCGTTTTCCTCGGATATGGAAAGTGGAGGACTTATATAGTACATAGACAACTTGAAGTTGATACTCTAAAATACGCAAGATAAGCATGAGTGCTATGGATGGCCTTCTCGTAGGGAGACGGGAACGGATCCATAGTGGAGTTTTGATATGGTGAATATGTGGACTCGTGTGCGTCTTCTCACCTCAAAGAAGTTTCTGATACTCGTAGTATAGGTTAGCCACTCAGTCAAAGCTGGCTTGCTGCTGTTAAAACTCCACCACCCCCTTTGTTGATAATGTTGCATATGTAGATAGTTCTGATGTAAGACTTGCGGAGTACCTTCGTACTCACGTTTGCTTATTTATGTTTTGCAGTTGGTTACACTAGTGACTTCGACGAGTAGCTTGTATCCCAGCTACGATCTTGTACCCTTGGGAGGGTCTTATAGATAGTCAGGCTTCTCAGCCTTTTTCTTTTGTAGTTGTCTATACTCAGACATGTAATGCTTCCGTTGTTTGTATGCTCTGAATGATGGGTCATGAGACCCCTGTTTGTATTGAATGCTATGTGGCTCTTCTAGGCCTTTATCTATATGAGTTGGAGTTATGTTGTGATGCCATGTTGTACAGCACATACTTGCATGTTATGCGTACGTGTAACGTGTATTGCTATGTGTGGGATCCGACAATCTAGTTGTTTATCCTTGGTAGCCTCTCTTATGGGAAAATGTAGTCTAGTGCTTTCACTGAGCCTTGGTAGTCCGCTACAGCCCGGTTTACCAGAGTCCTGCTAGCCCAGCACTACTGCTTCGGAACACTTAGACTCGCCGGCATGTGATTCACTTCGTTCATGTGTCTGTCCCTTCGGGGAAATGTCACGCGGAGACATCCGGAGTCCTGTTAGCCTGCTACAGCCCGGGTTCCCGGAGTCCCGTTAGCCCAGTTGCTATAGCCCGGATTCATACGTTGTTGACCGACATGCTCGAGGTTGATTCATATATGCATGTCCCTGTAAGTTAGTGCCACTTTGGGTTCACGACTAGTCATGTCGCCCTGGATTCTCTGTCATATGGATGCTAGCGACACTATCATATACGTGAGCCAAAAGGCGCAAACGGTTCCGGGCCAGGTAAGGTGGCACCCGTGGGGATACCGTGCGTGAGGCCGCAAAGTGATATGATGTGTTACATGCTAGATCGGTGTGACTTAGGATCAGGGTCCCGACAGGAGAATATCAGGTGCTACGGGAGTTGCTAAGCTCGTGTGCTGCAGGGCGAGCTCAGCCGTGGATGTGAGATTCAACGGTCAAAACACAAATAAATGAATACTAACATTTTGACTTTTGCTTTTTGTGACACCATTTATGCTGATTTTTTTCCGTTTCTTCTTTCGTGTTTCAAATCTTGATTTGAATTTTTCACAATTTGTAGAGACATGTCTTGTGAACACTCATAATTTTTTTGGAATTATTTGAAACATTTAGATGTGTTTATGGAAAAGTGATAGCATGATAGCACCTAATGTGTGGTAGCACCTGATATTCCCCCAAGGAGGCTAGACGTCCACTTTTTTGGTTATGGCAAGGGAAGTATACAAGGTTGTATACCGTGTAGTATCAATAGGATACAAAACACGATGAGCACATACCTGACCTCTGCACGACTAGAATGACCACAACTAGCATTAATGGAACATAGAAAGTACTACACCGGTAAAAATAAAGTTATACATGGCTGATGGAATGCTTTGACGTGCAAAGAAAAGAGCAATGATGATCCACATCGAGCAATTACAGCTAACGGAACTACTTGTGTGATGTGTTGCTTTGGCTCTAGGGTAGATAGAGATCATTTGTTCTTTCAATTTAATTTTAGTATTAGAGCCTGGAACTACTTGCAAGTGGATTTGCAGTCAGAAGATGATATGAGGAGTATTGCTAGTTAGGCAAGGAAGGATTTCGATAACAAAAGTGCCCTTCTGGTCCCAGGCGCAAATGCACTTGCACTTGTTCGAACAGTAAATTCTGAAAAATGGCAAAAATATCACAAAAAATTGTAGACAAACATTCTTGAGTGTTCTTCCTATGTATAAATTTTCTTGAAGAGATCACATTCACAGAATTTTCAGTAGAAAAACAAAACAAGCAGCCCAAAATGCTTAAAAAACACCTTTTCATGCTACTGTTTTTTTTTCTGTTATGTGCACATGGAATGTTATTTCTTCGCGAAAATTTGCGTGGGAGTAGAACATTCCTAGATGTGTGTTGTAAAAAGAACCAGATTTTTTAAATTTATATTAGTATTGTTTAGCAATTTACTGTTCATCCAAAACTGCATATGCTCCAGGCAGCAAATATTGCATGTCCTTAAAGAACCTTTCTTTCCTGAAGTGGTTTTCCTATCTTGCTGGAATATCTGGATCGCTAGGAATGCAAAAATCTTCAGAAAAAAGAGGCCCGCTTTCTATAAGTGGAAGAGGGGATTTGTGCATGACACAACCTTGCTGGCGCATAGAATTAAGTCTAGGTTCAGGGATAATTTGTTGAAATGGGTTTCTCACCTTCCACCTTAAAGCGTCAGTTGCACTGTAGTTCTTGCTCTTATTCCTTTTTCTGATATAAAGTTGTATACTATGTACCGTTTCATGCTCTACATTAAATAAAGTTGCAAGGCTGTGAGCCTGTGAGGTTTTTGCCCTATGGTTCATAGTCACAAAAATAAATGCTGACCAGCAAAGACGATGTAAGTGCATACAATGCAAACTGAAATCGTCCGAACACCAAGCAGACAGTCCAACCACCGAGAGTCAACTTTGGAGACAAGAGCATCCGTCGACACTTGTCCATAGTTCGCATATGAATTGTCGAGAGAGCTGACCACTAAAATCACTAATTGGGAAAGCTTACGCAATCTCGTGCCTACATCGCAAATGTACGCCGGTGGTAAATCTGGACATGACAACCTAAGTGTGCCATGTTGTATGTTCATTACTTTTCCAGCATGGAAACTTGGCTCGAGTGGGTGGTGTCTAAACCCAAACGTTCCACTGAGTTGATATTAGAGTGATACAGATAATATGATTTAGTTGAATAGGCGACGACAAGCTTCATCATTTCCTTTCACTTGTTATGCCTCAAAGTGCATTAACTCAACTGCGAGTAGATCAGGGTTAGACTTCATCGGCTCATATCTAACTTTTAGGAACCTCGTTGGCGGGCAACCATTTTTGTAATTTTCATTGGAGGAAGCGAGTCGGTCCAGTTTATGAGGAAAATAACAATCTAACCTTAAAACTTAACAAAATTTGTTTGTTTTAGTAAACTTGAGCAAAAACCACCCACACACTCTCACTAATGGGTGAGGAAGGGGGGACTGACAACACAGGACGGATGGAGCAGCAAGATCCAATGTGAATCGGTTCTAGGCCTTGTCGACCCATCAAGAAAGACAGATCGCCATGAAAATGTTCGACGTTTAGCCTAGGCATGACAAGATCGTTCTCAATCTTAAAATTGAAATTGTGATTAATTATTGCACCCAAATTGGGTAAGTTTGACTTATATTCCAAAGGAAGAAAAATCACAATGGTAGAAATTTTCGGGAAATATCCTTGAGATATAGTAAAACTGTAAGGTTCACCCATGTGGGAAGCTCAAGGTAGAAGCACCAAACCGGCCAATTCACTTACACACAATCACTTCCCCCATTCACAAATATAAGATGTTTTGAATATTTTCATATATAGGCTACACACGGAATGAAATGAGTAAACGAACAGACTAAAATTATATGGATAAAATCCCGGCCGAAATCATATTGGCATATCACTAGCAACATTAGAGACGCTATAAATCCAAAAAAGCATAACAACAATTAGAGGCAAGATAATCTGTAGGTCGATTGCCATGTTGTTTTTACAGTGACAGTGCTGTTGCACAGTGTCCCTAACATGTGGTACCCAAAACCAAACAGCATTCAATCATTAAGCGAAACAAAACAAGAGGGCGCTGAAGAGCGACCCGAATAGAAGTTAAAACAAAATGTGAATCATGTTTGATTGCTTTCTTCAGATCCATGGCCTTTTCTATTCCGGTTCGAACCAAATCAAATTCATGGGCACAGCGCAGACCGGCCGAGAACAAGTACAGATTTCCCACCATCCGCGCAGCTTAATCAGCTTGCGATGGAAAGATATGGGAGGCTACAGACACCTATGCTTGGTGCCGCCTGATGATGCTGCCTTGCCTTGCCTCCGTAGCTAGTGGCTAGGCTAGAGCACCAGCCGGAGAGACGGAGACATCGATGGTTCTTCAGAATACAGATGTTGTTTCTTCAGAATTCCGATCTTGTCGATTCAAACAACACTTTCCTCGCCCACGCGCTCCGGCCAGTTAGCTTGCGACGGACACCTTCTTCCTGGAGTGCCGCTGCCCACGGTGGGATTCCGTCTCCGCCGAGAACCTCTGCAGCCTCCGGGCGGCCTGCCTGGCGCAGACGGCGTCGAGGTGCATCTCCTCGTGGCGGCACTCCTCGCTACAGTAGGGTGTGTCCCCTCTGTACATGAAGACGTCGCTGTCGCGCGCCAGCGGCTTGGCGCAGAGCGCGCACGCGTCCATCGCCGGCATGCCGGGCTCGCCGAGCTGCTCGGCGTCGAAGAAGAAGGAGCAGGCCGCTGATGCCGCCATGGTACGTGTGTGCAGGTGGCTTTCGAGCAAAAATGCTTCTTTTGGTGCTGCGGGAGAGGGAAGAATTGAGGGGAGCGAGCGAGTTGGGTGGAGAAAAGAGTGGGAGGCTCAGGTATATATGGTGCGTCGGGCAAATATCTTATCGCGCGTCGGACGGCCGTCCCGGGAGGAAAACGACGGGCAATCATCGTGCTATTTCCGGGCGAGGTCGACCAGGAGACATCGCTCTTGAAGGTCACTGTTGACGCAAGTTGTGCTATTTTCTTCCTGCAAGACATAAAAATTGTGCTATTTTCTGAAGAGTGGAAATGTAGCTGTACTTGAAAACTCTCAAAAATGCTACAATTATCAAGCTATAGAAAAGTTAGTAAATTCTAGGAGTGTTTTGTAATGTGACAGCTTGTCATTCTATAGCCGATTTGTGAACTGTCAGCTTCTACTAGACTGGCACCTTATCATACCAAAACATGATACATGCCCCGCCTTTTAGTATTCGCGTCTATAAGCATTGCAGTAGACTCCGTCGTGCATCTAGTCGGAAACTTGGGCACCAATATATTCCGGCTGTACTTGTGTGAGTAATAAGATGAAGATTAGGAAGGTGTTTGGATACTCTCTAGTCATGTGACTAGTAGTAGTCAGACTAAAAGTTTTTAGTTAGGCCCTGTTTGAAGGTGACTATTACTAGTCAGCATTAAATGTCTCAGTATTAAATTCTTCTCTCTCCCTTTCATTTATCTCTCTTCTCTTCCTTGTGCAACAGCAACTACCACTATACTCCCACGCAAGGAAGGAAAGCAGCAAAGTCCTGTTCCTTTTCTCCCTCACGCCATGCAACAGCAGCTCTCAATACCTTTTTTTTCTCTCCTCACGCAAGCAACACAAGCACCAGACTATCCCTCACGAAATTGTCCTATAAGGAAATCAAAACTGTCCACACATAAGAAAACTAAAATTGTCCCATAACGTTACATGTTGGAAACGAAATAAATAACATCAGAAATTTCTCAACGCCTGTTGAACAAACCATCAGCAATCGTATCTCTCACTCGATTCATATCCACTGAATCTAGCTCCATTTCTTCACCCCTAGTGTTACGACGCCTCCTCCTCCTTGTTTCCTCAAGGAGAGGTTGATAACTCTCATCATTGTCACACCTATCGAATTCCTTGTCCGCCAAATGACTTTCACGAATAAAATTGTGCAAGGCCATGCATGCCACAATAATTTTTGTTTGCTTGCGTAGAGGATAACTTGGTACTTTGAAAAGAATCCTCCACTTATTTTTCAAGACTCCAAAACAACGCTCAATGACATTGCGTAGTCTAGAATGAGTATAATTGAAGTGCTCCTTTTTACCTCTCGGCATGGTGCCTTGATGGAACTCTTGAAAATGATACTTTTGGCCCCTATACGGTGCAAGATAACCCTGTTTGTTGGGGTAGCCCGAGTCAACAAGATAAAATTTCCCTGTTCATGGCAATGCATTTTAGCAAATGTCAATGTAAGGCATAAAACTATTGTACTGAGTATCAAGTTTCGTACCTGAAGGTGGATGTGGAAACTTGTGATCAAACCGGCTAAGAGCATCCTTGAATGGCCTCATATCATGGACCGATCCAGGCCACCCCGCAAGCACAAAAGTGAATCTCATGTCGAAATCACACACAGCCATAACATTCTGACTACAGTAACCATGTCTGCTTAAATACTGTGGAACCTTGTTTGGTGGCACCACAACCGGCACATGAGTCCCATCTATTGCTCCAATGCAATCATTGAACCATGGGTACCACTGAGCACCTCTTAACCTTTCATGGACAACTCTAAATTCAGGATCTCGTGGCTTAATGATGTCAATGGAAAGCTTAACCATACATTCCAAAACTTTGTTAAACTTTCTACTGACTGTCTCCATGGACCTGATAAACCGATTCTCAGCATGTCTAACAGATTGGGGAGATCCAACTATATATAAAAAGAGAGCTAAACTCTCAACTGATGACATTTTTTTGGTTGACTTCAGTCCATAAGACTCCACTAGCAGATTATGTAGTTTATCAAACACCAGTGGGTACATCCTAAACATTTTGTAGCAATTTGTTCTGTTTCCTAGAGTTCTCACTACCCATTCATATCCAGACTCTTTAGCTTTTAAAATTCTCCTTTCCCCTTTAACCATGAAACGATCCATGTAGTACATACCAAACATGTGGGCGACCATACCTAGTTTGTTGAGCCTCTGCCGCCTCAATTGAAGTAGTGCTAGCACTCTATTGGTCCTTGTATATTCTTCTTCCTCATCACTAGAGTCATCATCTTCATCAGTCCTGTCCTCATCACTAGACTCATCATCTTGGTCTATACTGTCCTCATCACTAGATTCATCCTCATTCTGCAAGAAAAGCACAAACAAATAGAAATCATGAAGTCTACAGACATAATGAACATATCATCAACACATGCAAATACACAGATCGGTAGATAATAATTTTTCCAGAAACATAATGATTAAGGCCACATTAGTCCACAAATCATGTCATCCACGACTCAAGACACAAGAGGACACACATGACTCAAGACACAAGACTAGCTGACACAGATCATTCTGCCTTCATATCTCGCCATCTGCTGCATACATGTTCTTTGCCCTGCACCATCTCTTCAACCATATCAACCTAGCTTCAGGGGTCTTCATGTTCTGGAAGACAGTTCTGTTGTGTTTCTCCTTGAATAAATCACAAGCAACAAAGTACTCAACTGACTCTTCTGATGCTCCACACTCAATGGCAAGGTTCTGACAGTTTTTTACTGACTGAGCACGTTCCTCACTTCTCCTAACCTTTTCATTGCCTTGGTTCACAAGAGCCTGCAAAATAGAGTCTGTTTTTCTCACTTTCCTTCTCCAACTTAGTTTCAGTGTCCTTCATATATTTTACAAATGGACCCCGAGTTTTGCCTTGAGTACGAGGCATGTTGTCTAAAGTTTTGCTTCTCTTTGAAGGACTACTAGCTGTACTCCTTAACTCTGAGCGGCTCCCTCTCTTTTGAGTGTTGGTACTCATAGGGCTAGACACAAAGCCTTCATTGCCATCCAGGTCATCATCATTATTTAACTCCAAACAATCTTCTGTCCCAGGAACATAAGCAGATGAACCATCCACAGCGACCTCATGAAATATCTCATGTAACAGGGGCATATACTCAGGGTTACCATTTCTAAATTTCTTGAGATTTGGTATTGTCCTGAAAAGAAATAATAGAAATAAATCAGCATATATATCTTCTGTCATTGGAACATAAGCAAAAATGAACACTTGAAGGAGAGGGAGCAAGAATATAAGCAAAAATACCTTGATTTCTTTCTCCCACTAATCTGCAGTTGCCGTCACTTCGCCATCTAAGCCGCGGCCGCAGCCGGTTTGCTGCTGCAACCATACCCAATCATTGTACAAGCCCTTCAAGTTAGTTATTTTGTTCCTAAATTCCCTGCCTGGATGCCACAGCTTTGCCCTTTCCCAATATTTCTCCCTCATATTCTTGTACGCCTGAGGGCTCCAAACTCTACCAGCGTAATTGCCAGCATCTATTTCCTTACAAGCTATTTCACATAAAGTCAATGTATCTATGTCTGTCCAGTTAGCCTTGCTTTTTGGCCTCTATTAAAAAAAATATGAGAAAACAGAACAAGTACTATTTCAGATATTGTACTATTTTTGATAAATATGACGGAACAAGTAGCATGAACAAGTATTTTCTTTCATTTGTCCAAACTGAACACCTTGCTGTAGTTTCTACTTTCTACTTTCCACTTAACAAGCTGTAGTTTCTACTTTCTACTTTCCACTTAACATACATTCATTCAAGCAAACACAACAATTGGAAAAATATTGTACCTGGATATGCTGGTTCAGCATGCTGTCGTCTTCCTCTGCCTGAACATCTTCTTCAGCTGGTTCATCTTCTTCCTCAACATCTTCTACCATGATCGGTGTTGCCTGCCGCTGCCTGCCGCTGCCTGAGCGACTTGAACCAGCACCACCTCGTCCCGACGTCGCGACGACCTGCTTGGCACGACGATCTGGGGCCCTCACTGGGGGAGACCTTGGCGACGTGGACGACCCTGCCGCTGCGCCACGCCGTCCGATCTGGTCCGCTGGAGGGGCACACCATGGCCGGCCGCACTCCCGGGATGAAAAAGGTGCATGTACATGCCCATGTTGGGGTAGGAGGCGGCGACGGCGGAGTTGCCGTTGAGGTCGATGTTCTCCAACCCGATGGGAGCGCGGAGCCCCCCGGCCACCGAGCCGCGGCCGAGCCCCCCTGCCACCGAGCCGCGCTCGAGCCCCCCTGCCACCAAGCCGCGGCCGGCGGATCCCCGGAGATGAGGGGGCGTCATCCCCCACCCGTCCTCGTCGATGTGGTGCACCGCAGCACCGGAAGATGCCGTCTGCGAGAAGAAATCGAAGGGGAGTTCGCCGTCGCCGTCCATGGTACGGACGCGGGAGCGCGGCGCGGCGGAGTGCTGCGGGCGCGGCGCGGCGGAGCGCTGCGGGCGCGGCGGGAGTATGGACGCGGGAGCGGCGCGGCGGAGTGCTGCCGCGGCGGCGGAGTGCGGCGACGGCGGTGGAAAGGGAAGCGGCGGAGTGGAAAGGGGAGCGGCTGCCCCCTGCCTACGTGCGAAGGGGATGGGGCGGCAGATGCGTCGCCCGCAACAGGATGGGCCCGCCAATTAATTAGAGGAGAGACTTTAGTCACTTTTAGTTGGGGTGGGGTGACTAGGGACTAAACTAGTTTTAGTCACCCATTAGTCAGGGGTGTTTGGAGGTTTACTGACTAAAAGTGAGTACTACTAGTCTCTAGTCTCTAGTCACTAGTGATCCAAACACCCTCCTAGTTTAGTCCCTAGTCACCCCACCCCCAACTAAAAGTGACTAAAGTCTCTCCTCTAATTAATTGGCGGGCCCATCCTGTTGCAGGCGACGCCTCTGCCGCCCCATCCCCTTCGCACGCAGGCAGGGGGCAGCCGCTCCCCTTTCCACTCTGCCGCTTCCCTTTCCACCGCCGCCGCCGCACTCCGCCGCCGCGGCAGAACTCCGCCGCGCCGCTCCCGCGTCCGTACTCCCACCGCGCCCGCAGCACTCCACCGCGCCGCGCCCGCAGCACTCCGCCGCGCCACGCTCCCGCATCCATACCATGGACGGCGACGGCGAACTCCCCTTCGATTTCTTCTCGCGGACGGCGTCTTCCGGTGCTGCGGTGCACCACATCGACGAGGACGGGTGGGGGATGACGCCCCCTCGTCTCCGGGGATCCGCCGGCCGCGGCTTGGTGGCAGGGGGGCTCGAGCGCGGCTCGGTGGCAGGGGGGCTCGGCCGCGGCTCGGTGGCCGGGGGGCTCGGCCGCGGCTCGGTGGCCGGGGGGCTCCACGCTCCCATCAGGTTGGAGAACATCGACCTCAACGGCAACTCCGCCGTCGCCGCCTCCTACCCCAACATGGGCATGTACACGCACCTTTTTCATCCTGGGAGTGCGGCCGGCCATGGTGTGCCCCTCCAGCGGACCAGATCGGACGGCGTGGCGCAGCGGCAGGGTCGTCCACCTCGCCAAGGTCTCCCCCCAGTGAGGGCCCCAGATCGTCGTGCCAAGCAGGTCGTCACGACGTCGGGACGAGGTGGTGCTGGTTCAAGTCGCTCAGGCAGCGGCAGGCAGCGGCAGGCAACACCGATCATGGTAGAAGATGTTGAGGAAGAAGATGAACCAGCTGAAGAAGATGTTCAGGCAGAGGAAGACGACGAGCATGCTGAACCAGCATATCCAGGTACAATATTTGTCCAATTGTTGTGTTTGCTTGAATAAATGTATGTTAAGTGGAAAGTAGAAAGTAGAAACTGCAGCAAGGTGTTCAGTTTGGACAAATGAAAGAAAATACTTGTTCATGCTACTTGTTCTGTCATATTTATCAAAAATAGTACAGTATCTGAAATAGTACTTGTTCTGTTTTCTCATACATTTTTTTAATAGAGGCCAAAAAGCAAGGCTAACTGGACAGACAGAAATACATTGACTTTATGTGAAATAGCTTGTGAGGAAATAGATGCTGGCAATTATGCTGGTAGAGTTTGGAGCCCTCAGGCGTACAAGAATATGAGGGAGAAATATTGGGAAAGGGCAAAGCTGTGGCATCCAGGCAGGGAATTCAGGAACAAAATAACTAACTTGAAGGGCTTGTACAATGATTGGGTATGGTTGCAGCAGCAAACCGGCTGCGGCCGCGGCTTAGATGGCGAAGTGACGGCAACTGCAGATTGGTGGGAGAAAGAAATCAAGGTATTTTTGCTTATATTCTTGCTCCCTCTCCTTCAAGTGTTCATTTTTGCTTATGTTCCAATGACAGAAGATATATATGCTGATTTCTTTCTATTATTTCTTTTCAGGACAGACCAAATCTCAAGAAATTTAGAAATGGTAACCCTGAGTATATGCCCCTGTTACATGAGATATTTCATGAGGTCGCTGTGGATGGTTCATCTGCTTATGTTCCTGGGACAGAAGATTGTTTGGAGTTAAATAATGATGATGACCTGGATGGCAATGAAGGCTTTGTGTCCAGCCCTATGAGTACCAACACTCAAAAGAGAGGGAGCCGCTCAGAGTTAAGGAGTACAGCTAGTAGTCCTTCAAAGAGAAGCAAAACTTTAGACAAGATGCCTCGTACTCAAGGAAAAACTCGGGGTCCATTTGTAAAATATATGAAGGACATTGAAACTAAGTTGGAGAAGGAAAGTGAGAAAACAAACTCTATTTTGCAGGCTCTTGTGAACCAAGGCAATGAAAAGGTTAGGAGAAGTGAGGAACGTGCTCAGTCAGTAAAAAACTGTCAGAACCTTGCCATTGAGTGTGGAGCATCAGAAGAGTCAGTTGAGTACTTTGTTGCTTGTGATTTATTCAAGGAGAAACACAACAGAACTGTCTTCCAAAACATGAAGACCCCTGAAGCTAGGTTGATATGGTTGAAGAGATGGTGCAGGGCAAAGAACATGTATGCAGCAGATGGCGAGATATGAAGGCAGAATGATCTGTGTCAGCTAGTCTTGTGTCTTGAGTCATGTGTGTCCTCTTGTGTCTTGAGTCGTGGATGACATGATTTGTGGACTAATGTGGCCTTAATCATTATGTTTCTGGAAAAATTATTATCTACCGATCTGTGTATTTGCATGTGTTGATGATATGTTCATTATGTCTGTAGACTTCATGATTTCTATTTGTTTGTGCTTTTCTTGCAGAATGAGGATGAATCTAGTGATGAGGACAGTATAGACCAAGATGATGAGTCTAGTGATGAGGACAGGACTGATGAAGATGATGACTCTAGTGATGAGGAAGAAGAATATACAAGGACCAATAGAGTGCTAGCACTACTTCAATTGAGGCGGCAGAGGCTCAACAAACTAGGTATGGTCGCCCACATGTTTGGTATGTACTACATGGATCGTTTCATGGTTAAAGGGGAAAGGAGAATTTTAAAAGCTAAAGAGTCTGGATATGAATGGGTAGTGAGAACTCTAGGAAACAGAACAAATTGCTACAAAATGTTTAGGATGTACCCACTGGTGTTTGATAAACTACATAATCTGCTAGTGGAGTCTTATGGACTGAAGTCAACCAAAAAAATGTCATCAGTTGAGAGTTTAGCTCTCTTTTTATATATAGTTGGATCTCCCCAATCTGTTAGACATGCTGAGAATCGGTTTATCAGGTCCATGGAGACAGTCAGTAGAAAGTTTAACAAAGTTTTGGAATGTATGGTTAAGCTTTCCATTGACATCATTAAGCCACGAGATCCTGAATTTAGAGTTGTCCATGAAAGGTTAAGAGGTGCTCAGTGGTACCCATGGTTCAATGATTGCATTGGAGCAATAGATGGGACTCATGTGCCGGTTGTGGTGCCACCAAACAAGGTTCCACAGTATTTAAGCAGACATGGTTACTGTAGTCAGAATGTTATGGCTGTGTGTGATTTCGACATGAGATTCACTTTTGTGCTTGCGGGGTGGCCTGGATCGGTCCATGATATGAGGCCATTCAAGGATGCTCTTAGCCGGTTTGATCACAAGTTTCCACATCCACCTTCAGGTACGAAACTTGATACTCAGTACAATAGTTTTATGCCTTACATTGACATTTGCTAAAATGCATTGCCATGAACAGGGAAATTTTATCTTGTTGACTCGGGCTACCCCAACAAACAGGGTTATCTTGCACCGTATAGGGGCCAAAAGTATCATTTTCAAGAGTTCCATCAAGGCACCATGCCGAGAGGTAAAAAGGAGCACTTCAATTATACTCATTCTAGACTACGCAATGTCATTGAGCGTTGTTTTGGAGTCTTGAAAAATAAGTGGAGGATTCTTTTCAAAGTACCAAGTTATCCTCTACGCAAGCAAACAAAAATTATTGTGGCATGCATGGCCTTGCACAATTTTATTCGTGAAAGTCATTTGGCGGACAAGGAATTCGATAGGTGTGACAATGATGAGAGTTATCAACCTCTCCTTGAGGAAACAAGGAGGAGGAGGCGTCGTAACACTAGGGGTGAAGAAATGGAGCTAGATTCAGTGGATATGAATCGAGTGAGAGATACGATTGCTGATGGTTTGTTCAACAGGCGTTGAGAAATTTCTGATGTTATTTATTTCGTTTCCAACATGTAACGTTATGGGACAATTTTAGTTTTCTTATGTGTGGACAGTTTTGATTTCCTTATGGGACAATTTCGTGAGGGATAGTCTGGTGCTTGTGTTGCTTGCGTGAGGAGAGAAAAAAAAGGTATTGAGAGCTGCTGTTGCATGGCGTGAGGGAGAAAAGGAACGGGACTTTGCTGCTTTCCTTCCTTGCGCGGGAGTATAGCGGTAGTTGCTGTTGCACAAGGGAGAGAAGAGAGATAAATGGAAGGGAGAGAGAAGAATTTAATACTGAGACATTTAATGCTGACTAGTAGTAGTCACCTTCCAAACAGGGCCTAACTAAAAACTTTTAGTCTGACTACTACTCACATGACTAGAGAGTATCCAAACAACTTCTAGTTTTAGTCACCCATTAGTCAGGGGTGTTTAGAGGTTTACTGACTAAAAGTGACTACTACTAATCTCTAGTCTCTAGCGATCCAAACATCCTCTAGGTAGTGTATACGCTTAGTGCTGATAATTAGCGCGCCAGGCTTTTTGCCAACATACGAGACAGGTGCCCCACATGGTTAGCCCGCGCCAATCTCTACTATTAAAGGGGGATCGAACGTCGTGATGGTTCGACCTCGATCGATCCCCCCTCCCTTCGTCGCCCGAACTCCCACGCGCACGCAGCAGCCCACCAACTCAGCCCACGTACGAAAAATCACCAACTCACTCAGCCCACGTACGAAAAATCACCAACTCACTCAGCCCACGTACGAGGTCCACAGTTCTACACACGAACGACAAGTCTATGGAACCCCACGATCGCGCCCAGTCAATAAAATCGTGATGGTTCGACCTCGATCGATCCCCCCTCCCTTCGTCGCCCAGAACTCCCACACGCACGCAGCAGCCCACCAACTCAGCCCCACCAACTCAGCGTACGAAAAATCACCAACTCACTCAGCCCACGTACGAGGTCCACAGTTCTACACACGAACGACAAGTCCATGGAATCCCATGATCGCGCCCAGTCAATAAAACAACAGCTTCGCAACCCACGAACGAGGACGAGGTCCATCAACCAAAAATCAAACTTCTTCGACCCGCCAACGAACGCCAGTTCTTCCTGGCCGACGTCCATCGAGACGCCACGCGAGCTGTGGAGCTGCAGACCTCTGCTGATCGCCTCTTAGCTTGCCCATCTCCCTGAGCCGCCCTACCGTCTTCTTTCCTCTCCGACGGCAAAAGGACGGATACCGCCCTAGGTTTGCCATATCCTAGACTCCTGTTCAAAACTTCATAATGTTAGTATTCAGACTTCTGTTCGCCTACGGTTCCGTAATGCAAAAGACTGCAGATTTTTTAAGTAAAGAAGAACATGTGTTGAAATTGCAGTATAAGATTAGGTAACCAAGACCATGTTTAGTTTTACATCATGGGAACAAACATGCCTCGCGACAGGAATAGTGATAGAAGGAAATACTTTCATTTAAGCTCACCTCCAGAATCCTTTATATTCCAGATTGTTTTAACGCGACATAATACAGAATCCTGTATAGTCTTTTTCGCACCACGTGGAGACAGACATCTTTCTCTCCACTCCTTCCCCTCCATCTTCATTCTTGTCGCCATGTCTGAGCCCTCTTTTTAAAAAGTTGAACTTCTACAAAATCTGGCACTTTATAAACTGAAATATACAAACTTCAGCCGTCAACACATAATAGCACAATCATTTTACTTTGGAAGAAAACCATATGCGAAGAACATGTCTATGAAAATGAACAAGTGAGACCTAAAAGCCTGTTAAATGAGTCACCAGAGGTCATATCATTTTTGTAATTCAACTGCAGGTTTATTTAAGCTTCTATAGGACAGAAAGATGTCACAGGACAGAGAGCATCTCTATGATAAAGGAAAACAAGGTATGTGTATGCCAATCACATGTCTGCACATAAGGTACTCAATAAGCTTCACAACTTAACTTACATTAATCTTATCAGTTGTCGAATATGAGAGGACACCCAGATCACAACTCACCAATACACACCGACCACCATCTGGTTTTTTCATACGCGAACAAACAGGCACTACTAACTACAGTGTTTCGTCTTCCGATGATGATGACAATGTGCCCACGCAACTGCCTATGATGATTCCTATAGCCGGCAATCTCAAGGCCTTTCAGCCAGTGCCGCATGTGGAAACATCAATCGGTATCGCCCTTACACACGACTTTTTTTCAGTTTGCATTTATACATTTGTTAAACAAAATGGTTCTTCAGGAAATCATTCTCGTGAAGGCACTTACTATGATCACCATGCATCACTTCGAGGAACAGACAGAAGCATTGATCATAATATTGGTTCAGACATAGCACTTGGACTTGACACTGAAGACACTGTCCCCGAGCACATTGCTTCAAATGATATCATTAAATCAGATAGAAAACAGAAAAGGCGAGACCAATATATGGCACGGCGAAATAGATTAACACCTGAACAGATGGAGGAAATCAATGCATGTCGCAGAGAAGCTAGGAAAAAAACAGAGGAGGAGAGGACTGCCCGTCAAAGAGAAGCCAGGCAACGAATGACACCAGAGGAGAAGCAACAGAGTAACACCCTTAGAAGAGCGGCCTACCAAAATATGTCAGTCCATGAAAACCAACAGACAAACACCCGCCGAAGAACACGTCTGCAAAACAAATCACCTAAGGAGAAGCAGAACATGCTAGCTCAGCGCAAGAAGAGACTCGCGGCTAGGCGCAACACCCCTTGCGCTGAATCCATCGCAATGCCCCGCCCTGATGCAGGTACCTTAGCTACACCCAACCTGATGTCGAGCACTCATGCGTTGGCATTCAGAGAATCCGAAGCTTCAGCTCCTGCCCCTTCCCCCCGGTTTGCGAGTAAGGCTGGGAACAACTTTGAATCAGACGGTAATCCTTCCATCTTTACTCTACTTGTTCTGTACATGTGCATTGGACCAGTATTTAACGGCTCCACAACGGTGCAGGCGAGTACCTTAGTCGTACCCTGGATGATAATGATGCCCCGAGCGAACTCATAAATCCCTCGCAGCAAACCAATGATCACCAAATAGACGACCAGCAGAATCAAGCCCGGGAGCAGAGGCAGGAGAGCAGAGCACAGCGTAGGGCTTGGGAGCGAGCTCACAAACAAAGTATTACAGCAAAGAACATTCAAGGGAGTGCCTTAAAATGAACAGCGCGCGGGAAAAGCATACCAGAAGGTGAGAAGTCAGCTTTGCTAGATCGTCGTAATGCAAGCTTTCAAAAAAAGCGGAGGCCTCCAGGCCCAGATGCAAGTACCTTAGATGTGAACAGAGCAGCAACAAGCTCAGAAGCACCGCCCACAGGAGTTGCTTCACCGGCTTCCTCCCCTTCATCAAGCATGCCATCGTACACCATCGGAACCAATGGTAACCCTCTCATGTTTACTCCCCTCCTGGTGTGCACTCACAATAAAAACCATTACTTACCGGCTCAACAATGTTACAGCTGACATGGATGCCTTCCTTAGCGGCATCATGGATGATGAGTACTACCTATTTGCCGGTGAAGGTACTCCGAGGCGCCTTTCGCTACTCACCCCTCTATATTATTGGTTTATGATGTGCATCCCATCGTGACTTGTTATATCTCCACAATGCTTGCAGCATCCGACACTGATAGCACGGACCTCGATGAGCCCGTAGAATCCTCCAACACAGGATCTATCGACCTAGATCCTTTCGACTATGTCTACTCGAACATCCCAGACAACACACACATCCTGAAGCACGCTGCAAACTGCGAGCATTGCAAGGCCAAGAAGTTCCAGTACGAGACTGACGGCTTCTGCTGTCGGAACGGGGAGATTGAGCTAGCTGAACCCGAGCCTATCCCAGAGCTGATGAGGTTATGGTCTAGCACGGATGCAGACTCTTGGCATTTCCGGGAGAGCATTCGGTTCTTCAACGGGCACTTTGCCTTCACTACCCTTGGCGTCAGCCTAGACAACAACTACACAAACATGAAGTCCGGGGTGTACACGTTTCGGGCACATGGCACTATGTACCACAGGGTGCACTCGTTCGGTCCAAGATCTCGCCCTGAACATCTGCAGTTGTACTTCTACGATGACGATCCCAGCTTAAGCCATCGAAAGGAGGCCACCAAGCAATTGGACCAGCACGTTGTCAGCAAGTTAGTGGACGTCCTCAGGGAAAACCCCTACTCCCAACAGTTTAGGAGTTTGGGTGCCCACAAGGAAAACCTCGAGGAGTACCGGATAGACCTCAACATTGACCAGAAGCTAGACCAACGAAGATATAATAGACCCATGTCATCCGAGGTGGCTGCGATTTGGGTCGAGGGAAGCGATCTAGCAAACAGGTTCAACCGCAGCATTACACTCTATGGGGACAACAACGAGAAGTATAGTATACATGCCACAGATGGCTGTTATGACCCGCTCTCGTATCCCCTCTTTTTTCCAAGGGGGGAGCTTGGTTGGCATCCAAATATCCCTAAGCACAATGTCCCTTGGGAGGTTGCACAACAACCAAGAGGAAACCGTGATAACGATTCAGGTGCACCTGGTTGGTATGCTTATATGCCAGAAAAAGTTCTCTATCCTTCCATATGGTACCTAACCTTCTTCTTTCATGTCTTTCCACAGAGGGGAACAGCCGGTTGTGTGTCTCTGTCAGGGACTACTACTGTTACCGGCTACAGACGCGCCCTACGATATTCAACCCCATACTACACGGAGCACGCCTGTTTCAGCAGTGGGGTGTCGACATGTTCATCAAGATTGAGGGATGTAGGCTGAAGTGGATCAGGGACCACCAGAGAGAGATACGTGCCGATCTATACCAAGGCCTTGTGGATAGCATCGCGGTTGGGGAGATGCGAGCGAGCGCTGTTGGGAAGAGGATCGTGCTGCCAGGGACGCATCAAGGAAGCAACCGAGACATGAAGCGGAGGCAGATGGACGCCATGGCACTGGTGCAGACATATGGGAAGCCTGACATCTTTTTGACTATGACATGCAATCCTAGCTGGGAGGAGATACTGAATGAGCTGCTTCCTGGCCAGACACCCCAGGACCGACCAGATCTTGTTGCACGCGTGTTCAGGGCCAAGCTGGAGACCATGAAAGAGATGTTGTTCAAAAAGCACATCCTTGGTGTTGTGGTAGCGCATGTGTATGTCGTCGAGTTCCAGAAGAAGGGCCTCCCCCATGCACACTTCCTGCTGATCATGAATTCAAATTATAAACTCGTGGTGCCAGAGCAGTATGACCGCATCATATCTGCAGAGCTCCCGGACAGGCATAAGTATCCAGAGCTCTATGCCATGGTCGTGAAGCATATGATGCACGGCCCATGTGGCAATCTTAATCCCAAAAATGTGTGCATGCAAGACTTGAAGTGCAAGAGCAAGTACCCACGACCGTTCAACCAGAACACCTTACAGGGGAAGGATTCATACCCGGTTTATCGACGGAGGGACGATGGTCGTCAGGCTAAGGTCCGCCGTCAAATGCTGGATAACAGATGGGTCGTGCCTTACAACCCTTATTTGTTGCGGATGTTCAACTGCCACATAAATGTCGAGGACCAGCATCAAGGCCGTCAAGTACCTTTACAAATATGTATACAAGGGTCACGATCGAGCTTCATTCAGCATTGACCAGCCTGACAGCAACGGGGTTGTAGACGAGATTAAAAGGTACGTTGATGCGAGATGGGTTACTCCACCGGAGGCGATGTGGAGGATATTCGGCTTCAACCTTTCTGAGAGTTTCCCGTCGGTCCTACAGTTGCTGCTTCATCTCCCTAATATGAATAGTGTCACGTTCAAAGCAGGAGAGGACCTGATCGATGTCGTCGCCCGTGATACTGCATCTAAGTCAATGCTGACAGAGTATTTCCTCGCTAATCAGCAGCACGTGTGGGCTCGGGATATCCTGTACAAGGACTTTCCGGGAAGTTTCACATGGCAGAGACAGAAATACTGGAAGCGGAGAGAAAAGCAGCACCAAGTAGGTCGAATCGTGTCAGCCCATCCAGCCGAGGGGGAGCGGTACTTTCTGCGAGTGCTGCTTAACCACGTACCAGGCAAGACATCCTTCGAGGACCTGCGGACCGTGGACGGAGTGCTATGTGATAGCTTCCGTGAGGCTGCCGAGAGATTGGGCCTCATTGAGGCCGACAACACACTTGACGAGTGTCTTACAGAGTCAACACAGTTTGCAATGCCAGCCTCACTCAGGAGGCTCTTTGCAACTATCTTGGTATTCTGCGAGCCAGGTGACGTGCGCGGTCTATGGGATAGGCACCTAGACGCGATGTCTGATGACTACCGTCGAACACACGCGTGCTCAAAAGCAGTGGAGCAGATGGTGTTGCTTGACATCAGGGGCATGCTACAGTCCATGGGCAAAGACATAGCGTTGTTCCCTCTTCCGGACATCGACCAGACCTATGACACTACTGGAGGTGAGGCCAGAGAAGTCACCGAGGAGTCCGCCATCGAGGTTGACGTGAACGACGCTGATTTGGCGTCCTCGCTAAACCCTGAGCAGAGGCTTGCATACAATGAGATACTGGCAGCAGTTGATGCTGGTGATGGTGGTGTATTCTTTGTCGATGGCCCGGGAGGCACCGGGAAGACCTTCCTATACAGGTCACTTCTCGCAAAGGTTCGAGGCGAGGGCAAGATCGCGCTAGCTACAGCGACGTCAGGCGTCGCGGCTTCCATCATGCCTGGAGGAAGGACAGCCCACTCGAGGTTCAAGATCCCACTCAACATTGAAGATGGGGGGTCGTGCAGCTTCACGAAGCAAAGTGGGACGGCCAAGCTCCTGCACATGGCTTCACTCATCCTATGGGACGAGGCCACCATGACGAAGCGGCAAGCGGTTGAGGCACTAGACAATAGCATGCGGGACATCATGGGACGATGGGACCGACCATTCAGGGGAAAGATAGTTGTGTTCGGTGGGGACTTCAGGCAGGTGCTTCCGGTCGTCAGGAAGGGGTCACGGGGTCAGATAATTGATGCGACCCTGCGGAGTTCGTACCTTTGGAACGGCATGCGCCAGCTAAGGCTCGTCACCAACATGAGGGCGCATAACGACCCGTGGTTCGCAGATTACTTGCTACGGGTAGGTAACGGGACCGAGGAAACTGACGAGGAAGGCAACATAAGGCTCCCCGAAGATATTTGTGTGCCGCCAACAGGAGACGGCGCTGACCTAGAGAAGCTAATCGACCATGTATTTCCTGCTCTGGACGACAACATGGCTGATCCAAATTACATGACATCTCGAGCGATCCTCTCCACCAAGAACGACAACGTTGATAAGATAAATACGCGCATGATAGAGTGCTTCCAGGGCGAAGAGAAGATCTACCACAGTTTTGATAGTGCAGAGGATGATCCACACGGCTACTATGCCCCCGAATTCCTTAATAACCTGACTCCCAACGGGCTGCCTCCGCATGCACTCAAACTAAAGATAAATTGCCCTGTTATACTGTTGAGAAACATTGATCCAGCTAATGGGTTGTGTAACGGCACAAGGCTTGTGGTCCGGGGTTTTCAGAGGAACGCCATTGATGCAGAAATCGTGCTAGGACAACATGCTGGTAGGAGGGTGTTCCTTCCTCGGATACCTCTCTGCCCATCCGATGACGATATATTCCCTTTCAAGTTCAAGAGGAAGCAGTTCCCTATTAGGCTCAGCTTTGCCATGACAATCAACAAGGTGCAAGGGCAGACCATCCCAATTGTCGGGGTGTACCTACCGGACCCGGTTTTCTCTCACGGTCAGCTCTACGTCGCATTGTCTAGAGCCACAGCGAAGAGGAACATTAAGATTCTCGCCATCAAGGACAATGGCAAGGGTAAGGAAGAAAGCAAGAATTCAAAGAAGCGAAAAAGATTTGAGCCCTTATTAACGACCATGAAGAACATAGTGTACAAGGAAGTCCTTAGCACATGAAGTCACCGGATCAAATTATAGCAAGTCAAGGTAAAGTATGTTCATTTCTGCATTACAACCACATAACTATTGTAGATTTTATTAATGCACACTAACCTGAGTTTGTTGCTGTGTAGTAATCAGGCATAGTCAGTCTTCAGAAACCATGAGTATTCCTTTCGCGACATCTACCCGTCCTGTACCTGTTTAAGCTGGAAATAACAAGAGACAGCGTGAAATTTCAAACGGATGCAGGAGGAAGATGTTTCGATAGTGACTTGCTAAAGAAGAACAAAAATACTAAGGTGTCGTATTTCTTTCTAATGCATATGTTCTTTAATATGATCAAAACCTGTGGCATCTAATCTCATATATAGCAATATAAAAACTGACTTAAACTTCAATTGCATAGAATCTCTTGTTAGAAATACATGGACAAGGAACTATGTATCTGATAATTAATGAAGAACCCAAGCTGAGTGAAGCCATCAGTGATCTCCTCATATCTCTACTATCTCAACTATTAAAGGATGAGTTTTTCTAGGCGACAGATACTTCGATATGAAGTCTAGGAACATAATCCGTTGATCTGCTTTTTTCTATACCTCTGTGATAAGATTTAGCACGCAGCTGTCCTTAATTTCTAACACGTTCTTAAACATCAATTTCAGGCCTCAAAATTCAATGAAGAAGGTGATTCCAAAGTACCATGTACAGGATTAGTAACATCAACCTTAAGCTATTTGCCAAAAGATGCAGACCAAGCTTTGCATTCGATTTTTACAAATGGTACATTAGTATGACTGTCACCATTGTAGAGTACTGACTTTTATGTCAGGTTACCTTGCATAAATCTGTATGATTCTGACATTGTGTTTGGCTTTGTTTAAATGCATTGCGGGTCTGTACAATTCGAAATTTGGTCAGGATTGGCAGATCGAATCTCCAGGAAGAGGAAGCTAGCATCCTTGACCACAGTTCTTTGCCTGTTCTACTAAAACCAAGTTTTACTAATTCTGTTCCTAAAAAAACTATAATTTTGGGTACGCTAACAAATTTCATGTGGTAGCCTAAACAAGTTTATGGAAACAGAATTGGCAAAAAGTCCGTATCCAATCCAAACAACCCCAAGAAAGGTTTAATCCTCATCTCACTAAATAAACAACCTTATCCTAACCGTATACCGATACTACACATCTAGCTAGCCTTATATATATAGGAGAGATTCAATCTACCTCCAGTTTTTTGCTTCACCGGCGGTGCCAATCCAACAGACCTACCAATGCAGAACGCGGAGGGAGAAAGGGGAGTCGACCGTGACAAGGTAAGATTCGTGAGCACCTTCATCCTGATGCACAGGGAGGGGAGCAGAGCTCGGTGGCGAAGAGAAGCCGTCGACGTCGTGGTGCACCACGGAATCCACTCCTGCTCGTACTCCGCCCATCCGGGCGAGCACGGCTTGCTCAGGGTCTCCTCGAGCTGCACGGCGCGCGCCGGTCGCCGGGCGTTGCCAGCAGAAGATTCCGACCGGCGTGTCGCCGTGGGGGGGGGCAGGGGGACGCGGGGCAGGGGGCGCTGCGCGGTGGATGCCGCCGCCCAGACTGCGCGCGCGTCCGCGAGAGCCCTGCCTGGCGGATCTCGCCGGACACCAGGGAGTGATGGGAGTGGGTGTGGGATGCTCGCGAGGGCGTAGCCAGGCCGTAAGAATGGTTCGGAGGCGGGGGCATGGGAGGTTGGGCCAGGGATTGGTGCCTCGCACCGTCGCTCGCCGTGCGGATGCGCCCCATGACGCGCCGGCGGCTGCACAGGGGAGCTGGGTAGGTGGTAGCTGAAGGGAAAAGGGATAAGCGGTGAGGAGAAAGTGAGAGCGGTGAGGAGAGAGTGAGACTGAGAGTCACAGCTGCACTTCCTTGGTTCCTAAATACGAAGTATACTTTTTTATAGAGATTTTAATAAAAGATTACATACAAATGTATAAGACATACTTTAGAGTGTAGAATTACTCATTTCGCTTCGTATGTAGTCGATGTTTGAACCGAGATATTTAAGAACGGAAGGAATAGAACTAAGGTATTTAGACAGTCTGTCACTGCTATCAAATTTCTTAGATGTCTGTCTTTTTAATCTTTTATTTTGCATGTTGCATATGAATTATTATACTATTCCTAAAAATAATATGGCAGAACTATATTTAATTCATATATTTCACTATGCAGAATGTGCCGCTGACAGATATGGATATTGTTAACCATGAAAAAGAACCTATCAACAAGATCGGTGTGCAGATAGAAATAATAGCAAATTCGCGTCATAACAAACCAAGAAGAGCAAATACAAATATTACACCACAAGGTATTTACTTTCACAGTGATTATCAGCCTTATCATTTCATTGACCTTTTTTATATGTAACTAATTTGGCTTCATGTTGTCCCATGACAGATTATATTTGCACAGCGGACGATATTTCCATTATCAAATCAATCATGTCCTTACATGAAAAAACAAAATTGGTGCACATCAGTGATGCATTATTAACGAACGCTGAGATGAGATGCCTTACGCATGATGATGTGTTTTTGCATGATGATGTAAGTCAAACCACACAAACTCTCGTAATTAAACATCAGTGTCTCAAAATTTAAATGTATTATATCTTTGAAATTATAGGTAATAAATGCATACATATACTGCATAAGTGCCCAGGAGCATCTGCAAAATAGAGCGGATGGAAAGGTACACATAGCAAGCACGTTTGTGTCTTCCCTGTTTAAGAAAGATAAGATAGACCCGGCAACACATCGCCACATTGTAAAACGAGTGAATACTTTTCTGGAGCATGACATGGTCAGTCTTAACTCACTACACTTATAATATATGAAGCACATCTTTTTACCTGAAAGTGGTTACGTGATATATAATATTTATTACTTCAGGTATTCCTTCCAGTTAACATCAGAAAATGCCACTGGTATCTATCAGTAATCAATGCGAAGAAACGAGAGATACAGGTACTGGACTCGCTTGGAGTTGGAATGGGCCGCAGTGACCTCACTATGACGGTAAATGTCTGCTTCTTGTGTTTTCCTCTATACATTACATTCTCTTTGCTCTAATATGTAGTGACAATTTTCCATTTAATAGTTACAAGGACTTGACAAGCATTTAAAAATCGCATGTGATATGCCGGAGTTTAAGAGAGGTGATAGGTGGCAGGACCTCGATATTATGAATTGGACAGTCGTAGACAAGTTCCAAAAGCCAATCCAAACAGATAGGTATGATGAACACATCTCATAATCTGAACTGAATTATAGAGAAATTTATGATAGAATAGTCTTGTGAAAACATTATTGATGCAAAAATATGGTCTTATTTGTTAGCCAAAACATTGAGGTAATAGATATACATTGGACAATAAATGGAGACATGTACAATGAACATTATTACTTGTTTAAATACTTTATTTATATTGAGATGAAAGCCTAAGGAAATATTTTGATATTGTAGCGCGTCATATGGATTGTTTATGTTAAATTGTATGGAGTATTGGACTGGAGATATTTTGTCTGATAATTTCACTCAGGTATCTCTTTTTTCATAATAGCAGATTTCATCTCAATGGTGCTTTTTAACAAATTATTTTTAATTACTATATGTAGAAGGACATGAAAGAATTTCGACGAAAATTAGCTGTCATATTGTTGGAGACAGAACTTAATAAGTTAAAAGGAAGTCCAATATATTATCGGGCTGACAATGAAGAAAATGTATCTGACAATGAAGAAAATGTATCTGATTCTGATGTTGAGTTTTTGGAGGACCGAAAGCGTAAGCGGCAAGATTCCCATGATGGAGCCGAAGACAAAAGCCCCCTTCGGAACCACATCATGGCCGCGGACCCGCAAGATTTAGTTGATGAACTATGCCACCACATCATGTCAATTAATGATGCTACTTCCTTGGAGTAAGGAGCATGTCTAAGAAGTATAAAGTTTCAATATACACTATTACAATGTTACAATTATTAACTTTTATCTACAGGAAGGAGTGGGTGCGAAGTTCTAAACCCCATCCGATAGGATTAAGTCTTAGAAGGATCCAAGGTATACTCCGCAGGGACCAGCCGTTGGACATTGATTGTTTCAACATGGCTATACGTATACTTGCAAATGACGAGGCCTTACTGACAAGAGATCCTCCTGTGCGCTTTATGGATCTACAATTTTGTGTAAGTTACTGCACATCACAAATTATTATTATCATTGTCACCATCATGTTCCTTAACCATTTTTTACCCAGACGGCCGTGATTGAAGCTGCCCTCGCTTCCGCACGAGATTTAGATTCGCGGGTACAGCCAGATATTCAGGCGCTAGCATCATTGCTTCGTAGCTCGACTGAGATAGACCACACCATCTCATCATGCAATTGGGTAAGTTTGGTCTATTTTATATGGTAGTCGTGATTAACATTTATTCTAAATGAGTGTTGCTTGTAGATATTGCTTCCTCATGCATTCCTCGGCCACTTCATCTTGTTCGCAATCAACAAACATGCCCGTCAAGTATCTATTTTGGACCCACTTATTCCGTCCTTATCTTCAGAGAGATATGCATTAAAATTTCAGAGGGTTGCATTCTACCTGAATGATGCACTCGAATTAGCACAACCGGGTTGGAAGTCTGATACATTTTTCTGGCCACGTAAATCACCAATTGATGTTCCGACGAGCATAGACCGGTAAGTTACTCTGAAAATCAATATGTACATTTTATATTTATTGTCATAACCTCCCAAGATAATGATAGTGTATTCATCTACAGGAATGAATCTGGTTATTTTGTTTTCAATTTTATGCTCTCATGGCATGGTAACAAATTTGTTCGTCCAATTTGCACGGTGGGTATTCTATATTACACGTTCATAAAAAGTTTGAAGCGAAATTGCATGCTAACATCATACATTGCACATGCAGGATGGTTATGAGTTGAGAAAGAATTTGTTGATACACTTGCTCGAGTATCATGCGAATGAAGCTGAAGACAACATCCCGTATGATGTACGAGAAATTCTCAAGTGCCTCAAGTAGGAAGTTAATAAGAGATAATAAACTGGACTTGATCTCTACGCATCGGTGGTCAGACTATAGTTTTTTTATCAGAATTTATTTGTTCATCTCCATGGATTTGTTTTCCGTATTTGCCATATGTTGTGGCTATTTATTTATAAGCTTTTGCGATGCAATATGTATTGGAGGGGGAAAAGGTTAAGCTTCGTCTGAATACAGATGCACTCATTATCTTATTTTCAATTTTATGCTCTCTGGGATGGTAACAAATATATGCAAAGGCATGTAATTTTTTTCCCTCTGTTATAAAACTCTCCGACACAATATTTACTCTTTGAAAAAAAAGTCTTGGGGAATATATGCACTTAGCCTACAAATCGCCCGCAAAATGCAAAGGAAAACCGAAACAGCTTTACGCATGATACTTGTGCCCGACCTGTGCACGACAAGCAAATCCAGTTACTACTGCTGTTCTCAGTCGTGTGCGGCTGGATTCCATCGTCGTCCAGCTATCGTGTAATTTTTGTCGTGTGTAGCACCTCTAAAAAAAGGCTCGGCCTGCGAACCGATTAAAAAAAGCCCGTCTGCCGCCGCATGGCGATACGCGTCCCGGTCTGCTTCCCCGTCCGCCGCCGCAGGCCGATCTGCTTCCCCTCCGCCGCGGCCCCTCTTTCCCCGCCCACCCCCCCTCCCCTGATTTCCTCCATGGCAACTGACGGTCAGCTCGAAACTGGCAACCGCCGGTCAGCGTTGTTATGTGATCGTGGAGATCGTCGATGGTGGAGCTATGGCAGTTATCTCCCCACCCCGCATGATAAAAAGGTGCAAACCTCCCTTGTCTTGAGTTCTCCCTCATTCTCTCTTCCTTTTTACTCATCGGGCCACCGCTGCCGTCTTCACCTCGCGCCGGCATCAGCGGCGGCAGTGGAGCGGACGACGGCTTCGTGCCTGCCCTCGGTGCGTGGTGAAGGGGCGGTGGCGGTCGACGTGATTCGGCTGGGTGCGCGCGACACCGCGTGTGGCGCTGCTCCGACTCGGCGGCGCGTGGACCAGGCCAGACTCGCCGCATTCCGGTCACGACGCGCATCCAGCTCTGCTGCAACTGCCGCTTTTTATCATCCACGGTCACCTGCGACATTCCACATACAGGCCAGGTCTGAACAGAGAAGTTACCTGCCACACAACAAGGTAACATACATTCCCGCCAATCAGTTTCTTTGGATGTAATGGAAACAAATAATGCATGAGAGAGATATGGAGCTCAACTCCTTCCTTTAGCAATCTATGCATCTCCCAGTAAATCCTTGCATCTTAGAGGCTTGAACCAACGTTGCTTCATTTCTTGATAGTAGTTTTCTTTTAAATATTATACTACCTGAATGCCCGTGGTTCAGTCGTTATATTCATACTATGCATACATAAATTCAGCCATTAAAAAAATTAATCTGAGAGCCAGCATGTGCATACCTTAACAATTATTCATTGATTCTTCCTGCTAAGCTTTATTAGCTGCAAGTGAAATGGTGGGAGAGCACTTGTCGCCATGGCCGAATCTAGCGACAAAAGAACAATTTTCACTTCTCAAAGAGCAATTTTCACTTCTCAAAGATGTTCTTTTACTTTGGCAGCTGCAGGCCACATATATATTAGTAGTCCTGTTGTACAACTTTGATGAATTTTCCTTTTCCAAGTTATTGTTGGTCCAGTTATTGGCCTCTCTAAAAACATTTGTTTTCACATGTCCTTTGCTCCCAGGAAATCTGGTTCAAGCTCTACTGTTGTTTTATAGAAGAAAGTTGGAGGCGGCATTCGAAAATCCAGCAGGTTCTTCTTCTGGGTATGAAAAAAAAATGACTATAGATTTCGTGGTCTGCCATTGCTTTTCTATTTCTTTGTGTTCTTGTTGTATCGGATGGCATGATTGGCATCTATTTCAAAAAGTCCATATACTTCAGCAATTGACAGATTTTGCTATCATACAAGTCAATAACAATAGGCATCGATTGCAAACTTTAGAGGTACTATGCATGTGTGTTAGAATTTTATTGATTTGTATCTATCCTTATTGCCACTCTGTTGCTTCCAAATTTAAATGTGACATATTTTGTTAAACTGTATTAGATGGCGCCAATTAACCTTAGACGTCAGCGGACATTTGCAAACTTCACAAAAAAACCAGTTGAGCCTAGGTAAGTTTAACATGCTTTCTCATATTTGAAAGAAAAGGAAAACCCTGTTAGCTAATTTAAGCTATTTGTTATAGATTCATAGACTTCGACGACATCGAATATTCTGATACATTCAGGACTTGTAGCATCTGCGTGAGGGTAGATGTCAAATTCCCGGTTAATCCGAGTGGTGATAAGCTTCACTTCATTCTTATGGACAAAACTGTAAGTCTCAAGCATGTTAGATTGCTAAAATAGACATTTGTTTTATCATCATCTAACATTTCCTAAAACAATTCTAAGGGTGCCAAAATCGAGGCTATAGTTGCCGGAAAAGATTTAGTGAATAGATTCAATATTACATTGCACATGGGTCGTAAGTACATCATTCATGGTGTTACTATGCGGCCTAACTTTGAAGAACTGGAGTGTAGATACATTCAACACACATATGAGTGTTCCTTCAGCGCAAGGACATTTGTTGAGTCTCTCTCACTTCAATTTCCAACATATCCCAAGCATTTGATGCCGTTCCAAGAAGTTCAGAGGTGTCCAAGAAACACTTTCGTAGGTATGCATTCAAGCATATAATACTTACTAACATAGAGATAATCTTGGTATATAATTTTGACTAATGATAATTGACACAGACATAATTGGCATAGTCGTTCATTATGATGGACATGAACGCATTGGGGGATACCCAGGTGCTGAAATATATAGAGAGGTCACCTTCATGGATATGTGGTATGTGTACTTGGTACATAATAGTTCCAACTCTTTTATACCGAATAATCGAAATTAGTTCAAAAAGTCCTTGACATGGTTACCATTTTAAAAAATTCCACATTGTAGGGGCAAACTTATAGTTGTTGGGATTTGGGGTGGCAACTTGATTCAGAACTCATATAGGTGGTCAACAACTGAAGGCAATAAATCTATTGTCCTTGCCACTATGCTTCGTAAGGATTGCAAATACGGTAATTGAAGCATCTATACCAATACATGTATTGCATATTCTAAGGAAGTGTATTGTTATGTCAACCTAAATATATTTTTTATCTTGGCAATAGGAAATCTGGAAACTTCAAATTACACCACCCTTGCATTCAACCCGGATCATACTGCAGCACGCGCACTTGATGGTGAGTAGTTATGACTTTTATTAACTAAAAATCAATTACTTACGACTGTTATTAACATATGTAGACAAATTTTAAATATTATTAAATGCAACATTTATAATATATATTTTTGCAGATATTCACCAGAAAATAATAGGTGGGTTGATTGATATGAAGTTTGTTCAGCAATTTATTGAGTGGAGGTGGGCTTTCCTAGCAAGCAAGTTGTCTACAAAGGATCCCCGACACAGGATGTATACAAAGAAAGCTCGGCGCATGTAGTAGAGATAGTAGACATTGGTTATGCCTATTACGCATAATTGTGTGTTTCAATTTGTAAGTGTAGTTATCACGTACTTGGTTTGTATGTACTATGTAGGTGACTGTTTCGTCATATTTGTTTGTGTCTATGGTGTTTTAAGGGATGTGCTAATTTCACGGATGATTTAGTTATTATCTACATTTAAATGCAAGTTTGTCCATGTTCATAGATTTTGAATTACCTATGACATTGTTTTTTTGTCAAAATATATTCTATAAAAAGCACTCATTTAAAATATCCAAGTCCATGCTATCACTTTGTCGAGTAATCTTTTCACATCATATACTTCATATTTTGTGTGTCCGTGGCAACGCACGGGCATTCAACTAGTAATAGACATAAATGCCTATCGTGCAGTGTACTGTGTGTTATTTTGTTTATACTATCAGACAGGAGATGAAGAAAAGAAAATAAGAAAAAAAAACAAAATCTCAAGGTCCCCTCTTTAAGTTAGTGTCATCAACTCATCATACGGGAGGGAATGTTGAGGGAGGCGTGTGAGCGTGCATGCACGCCACAGCAGCAACTTGTGGAGAGTGGACTGGCGCACACACTTGCAGATACTGTATACGCTCATGCCCGTGCGCCGCTGAAGCGCGTGCACCAGCTTGCGGCAGCTGCAAGCGATGCGTGCAGCCATTTGCAGTCTTAAAAACTTCAGGCTGGAGGATGCTGCCAGCCAGTTGCAGTTGCGGTTGAGCGTTGAAAGGATCAACTCAAGGATTCCGTTGGCACTCACCTCGCAGTCCACCGTTGTTTTCTGCCGGCGAGGCAGGCAGGCAGGCTTCGTCCCGGGGTGCAGCTTTTCTCCAGATCTGCGCGCAGTTTGTTTTTACAGCTTCCTTCCTCGAGTAGTAATCATCGGAGTACGCGAACATCGGGAGACGGTCGACATCTTTCTCTTTCTCCGGGAGAAGAGTGAAAATATTGGAGTACAAATCACTGGCACGCACGGCGATCTCTTGGAAGTATTCGCGGTCGACTGCTGATGGAGAGCCGGACACAGCCAACCTCGGCTGCGGAGTGTGGAGTACGAGCAACGTATTGGAGGCTTCCGAAGAAAAGAGAGGACGTGCACGATATCTCTTGCTGCAGAGTACTCAGTGAGTCACGCACGGGCTACTTGATGGTGAGTGGTGACGCGGCACATCATTGCTCGTCGTATGCCGACACCAACGAGTGCGCCAAGCAGCCATGGTGCATCATCTCCTGGTGGCTCTGACTCAGCGATGGGTGGCGAGAGAGACGTACACAAAAGAAAAAGAACATACGGACGCACGCGCTCAGCCAATCTGACGTGTGAATTTGTGATATATTTCTCCCCTCGGCCGTTCAGGGCCTGTTTGGTTCCAATAAATCACCTAACTTATAAGTCAGGTGATTTAAAACCAGTGATTTATAAGTCACGCCTGTTTGGTTGTCAACTGACTTATAAGTCACCTGACCACATCTTTTCATTTTGTTTTTTTATATAAAGATGATGTGACCCACGTAAAAAGGGGTGACTTATAAGTTTTAAGTTGGGGTGGAGCAACTTATGACTTATAAGTTTGGATGATTTATAAGTTCGGTCTGTTTGGCAAAATAAATCATTTTTTTTCACTTTTCGACTTATAAGTTGATGACTTATTTGAAATCAAACAGACCCTCAGCTTGCTCGACCCACGCATTGCAAGACTTGCTTCGATTAGCTTTCCACAAGTGATTGGTAGTGACGTACGAACTTGCTTTTACCAAAGGTATAGTTGTTGTTAACTCGTGAGTAATATGAAAACATGAAGGACAGGGTCAGAATGCTTTCCTTTAGAGCATGAGCACAATCAAATTCAAGCACAAACATGGAACAGTAAATTTCATTTTGTTAGCGAAAAGTTGAGTTGTTCTTACTGACGGTGCCAGGACTCACTTGTTGCGATGTCAATTCTCCACTGTGATTCAAACATGCGACAATTAATCGCCAAAATTTAAAAGGAATCAAGATTCTTCTGCAACGCGTCACAGCTTTGTGCGTAGCACCGCCACTCACAACAAAGTTTACAAGATTTAAATTCAATAGTATGAAGGGACACCAATGAGGCTAGACCTCCATTTATGTAGACTGGCTAAATGCCAGTGCGTTGCCAGGGTATATAAAAAGTATACAGACACACAAACGTTTATTATACTCCTCCCGTTTCTAAATATTTGTCTCATTAGAGATGTCAAATGGACTACCACATATGTATTGTATATAGACATATTTTTTAGAGTAGATTCATTCATTTTGTTCCGTCTGTAGTTACTTGTTGAAATCTCTAGAAATATAAATATTTAAGGACGGAGGGAGTAGTTCAGGAATATGTCTTGAACATGACAATATGATTTCAGTTCCGAAGATTTACCTTCACTCTAGCATCTTGTTTCCCTTGTTGGACTGTATGACACTTCCAAAAACAACAAGGTTAGCTACAGATTTTTCTGATACGATGGTTGCAACGTCCTAGTGCAAAATACTTAAACTATAGGCACGGAGCATCTAAGGTCATCTCCAACGGCAACCCGTAAATTTTCTCCCGCATCCGTCCGCGGATATAGATGCAGGAGACCGCCATCCAACCTTAGTCGCATACATTTTGACAACTACTTGAACCAATTGGACGAAATTGATCAAACCAGGTGAATTTTCATATAAGCGCGGCCGGTTTCATTGAAACTGAAATAATTTGTACATAAAACCAAACGATATTTCGTCCGGTGAAACTTATGACCTTAAAACAAAACCCTGGAGTACAAAAAAGATGATTTCCTTAACAAAAAATCAACATGGACAGGGGGCATATGCCCCCCCCCCTTTTCTAGGTCTATTTGTACCTCAATCGCACTAGGGCCTCCATAATGCTAGGGCCGGCCCTATCAACATTGTAACCCAGTCATTTCATATTCATAGGTATGATTAAACACCTGACCGGCCTGACGTATGCATGCATTGCAGCGGTGGTTGGTCCGGGGTTCATCACGCGAGACTTGACGTTCGAGAACACGGCGGGGCCGGAGAGACACGAGGCGGTGGCGCCACGGAGCGACTCGGACCTCTCCGTCTTCTGCCGCTGTGCCTTCGAGGGCCACCATGACACGTTATACCAGCACACGCTCCGCCAGTTCTACTACGACTGTCGCGTCACCGGCACCGCCCACTTCATCTTCGAAGATGTCATGGCCGTTTTCCAGATCTGCCTCCTCCTGGTCCTCGACCCGCTCCCGGGCCAGAAGAACACCGTCAAGGCCCAGAGATGCGTCAACGGCTCTTTCAACAACGGCTTCTCCTTTCAGTTTTGCAACGTCTTCGTGCAGGACGACCTCCTACGTGCGCAGGCCAACCAGACCGACAAGGCCACCGCCACGCATACTTTCCTGGGCCGGCCATGGAAGACGTACTCGTAGGTGGTGTTCATGTAGATGGAGTCCTACATCGCCGCCGTGGTGCAGCCCGAGGGGCGGCTCGCGTGGGACAAAAACCAAACCACGCTCAGCACGCTCTGCTTCAAGGAGTACATGAACACGGGCAACAGCGCCGACGTCTACGGCAGGATGAGGTGGACGGGCTACCACGTGAATATGAGACAGGCCGAGGCCAACAACTTCACCGTGGTACAGCTCATCGGCATGAATGCGGGCAGGTGACGAAGGGCGAGAGCGCGCACGGGAAGGGGGAGGGCTTTTTTCGGGGGTCAGAAGCGGGCTTGGGAGCGGTCCGGATTCCCGCAAACCTCCCTCATTTTTGTCTCCGATTTCCGGGAGAAATCGCGTCCGGACCGCTCAGCGGACAGATATAAGTCGGCGTTGGATGGTTTTTCCAATCCAGACTGTTGCGAGAGGTTTGCGGGTCCGTGTGGAGATGCCCTAATAACATTAGACAGCTTTGCTTAAACTAGTGTATACACGTAATGCTGATAATCAGCGCTCCAGGCTTTTTGCCAATACACGAGACAGGTGCCCCACATGGCTAATAATAGACAGAAATGCCCATCAAACACGAGACGAAGAAAAGGAAAGAAAAGAATAACAAAACGTAAAAAACTAGAGGTCACCTTATAAGTTAGTGTCATAAGAGCATCTACAACTGGATATGTCAAATATGACTCTCAAACGCCTCCGAATGCACCTGGGCGCTTGCGGGCAATGACCAGACATGTCTCAAATTTTAGTAGTTGCACCCGGACATCTCATAACAAATTCTTAAATCCATACAAGGACATGCAAATGAACTAAACCTACATACTACATCGATCACCTAACTACTCATCGTCGGAGATATTGACGATCTCTGTGTCCGGCACCGGCAGTATGGGCGGCAGCTGCAGCTCCGGCTCCTCCCGTGCCTCCGACTGCTCCGCTCCAGCCTCCTCCGCCTCTATCTCTGCGTCGAGTTTGGCGAAGAGCGCGTCGGACGCCATTTGCTCCTGCCGGAGGAACGCCCGGTTGGCCTCCACATAGGCGTCATCTTGGATGGACTCCAGGATGGCCTGCTGCTCCGCCATCTCCCCTGACTAGGCGACGGCGAACTCCGCCTCCACCTGCTCCATGTTGAAGCCTGGTAGCTCCTGCTCCAGCTGCTTCGCCTCCTCCACCTCCATCTGAGCCAGCTCCTCTTCCTCCTCTTCCCCCGGCTGCTCCTCCTCCTCCTTCGGCTCCAGCGAGTCCGGAGGCAGCCCGGTAGCGATGACGGTGGCGCGTGCAGCTTGTCTCGCTCGGATCTCCTCCTGGATCTCGTACCGACGCTCTGGCGTGAGCATTGCGTAGTAGGTGATCTTGCTCTGACCATGGTGGAGCGCCGGAGCATGGACAGAGCACCGGAGCGGGAGAGGAAGGAGGTGGCTGATTTCAGACTAGCAACGCTGAGAGGGGGGTGGATGTGCTTCGGTTGCGGGACGCCAGTCGGGTTAAATAGGCGGACTCGGTCTCAGGCGGTGAGCCGGAGCGGCGCCACACGACGACGAAGGAGGCGTCCATCAGACCATCGGGTTTCCGAGCGAGTCCACATGAGACCCCTTCGTCTGTCCTACATGCCTTATATTTAGACTAGATATGAGGGGTACTGGTCAATCCGGGCGTTTGCGGCCCGTTTAAGGGGTCATCTGAATCGAAAAATCATGTGACTGGTGAGTGACTGGCGGCCCGCCCAGCTATAGGTGCTCTCACATGGGAGGCAATCTTTTTTTTAACAGCCACACGAGAGGCAATCTTAGGGTGTGTTTGGTAGCATGTATGAACCTAGCCTAGTTGTTCTCATTTCATACATGCTGAGTGTAGACATGCTGAGTCCATGTAGTTGCTGTTGTTTGACCATGATGTATGCGCTGAGACATGCTGAACTGAGATTTTGTTTGGCAGCCTGCATGTGTTTAGACATACTGAACAATTTCGAATTCTGAATATTTTTTTTGAATGATGAACAAAATCGAAAAAATGTCAACACAAATTTAAACATATTTTGAAAATTTAAATAAAATTTGATATTCTAAACTTTTTTGTAAAATTAAAATAAATTTCGAAATTCTGTTTTTTTATTTGACCATATCTGAAATTACGAGCTTTTTTGAAAATTTAAACAAATTTTGAAAAAAATTAAAATTCTATTTTTTTCAAAATTCAAACAAATTTTGATTTCCTTTTGAAATTCCGAACATTTATGATTTTTTAGAAAAATTGAATTTCAAATATTTATTGAAAATTCAAACAAATTTTGAAATTGTGTTTTTTTAATTTAAAAATTTTTGAAATTCAATTTTTTTTCATTTTTCTGAAATTCTAAAGTTTCCCGAAAATTTAAACAAATTTTGAAATTCTGATTCTTTTTGAAAAAATAAACATATTTGGATGTGGTCTGGTCGGTGGGAACGAGTGTCAGGGCCAGCATAGCTGCCTCCATGCACCCTGTGTGGGGTGCATGAGATGAGCATGGCTGAGGGCACTTTTATGCATCAGATGAGCATAGCTCAGGTGAGCCCATGCACCCTACCAAACAAGCAAAAATGGGTCGGATTGAGAACTTTTGCCCTCATGCATCCTTCATGCATCCTAAAACACACCCTTAGATATGGTGCCGATCCGTGCGAGTGTGCATGCAGCCATATACGCACAGCAGCGACTTGTAAAGAGTGGACTCGCGCACACACTTGCAGATCTTGTCCAGGCTCTCGGCCCGTGCCCCACTCAAGCGCGTGCACCAGCTTGCGGCCGCTGGAAGCAATGCGTGCAGCCATTTGCAGTCTTAAAAACTTCAGGCTGGAGGATGCTGGTAGTCTGGTAGATAAAAAACAAGAGATGCTGCCAGCCAGTTGCAGTTGCGGTTGCCGTTGAGCGTTGAAGGGATCAACTCAAGATTTCATTGGCACTCACCTCGTAGTCCACCGGTCTTTCTTGCCGGTGAGCTTTTCTCAAGATCTGCGTGCAATTTGTTTTTACAGCTTCCTCGAGTAGTAACACTGACGCATCGGACGTAATCATCGGAGCATCGGGACAAGGTCGACGACATCTTTCTGTTCCTCCAGGAGAAGAGTGAAAATTGCGGGCACGCACGCACGGCGATCTCTTGGAATTATTCGCGGTCGACCGCTGATCGAGTACGAGCAACGTATTGGAGGCTTCCGAAGAAAAAGAGAGGACGTGCACGATATCTCTTGCTGCATAGTACTCAGTGAGTCACGGGCTACTTGGTGGTGACGGGGCACATCATTGCTCGTACTACTAGTATGTCGACACCAACGAGTGCGCCAGGCTTTTTTTTTCAAAAGAAGGTTATTCCCGGTCTCTGCATTATAATAATGTATGCGGTTATTTTATTAATAAACAAACAGTTTAACAAAGTCTTTAAATCTCAAAAAGTAAAAGGGCTCATAAAGAGCTAAAAATATGAGGACGGGATAGCCACAACCGGCGGAATAAATATAGATAGAAAACTAAACATATATCCTATTACATGACCGTCATCTAAACCGGTTGAAGATAGCCCGCGCTACTGTCTTTCAACGGATAGACCGAGTAACCATACGCTCCCTGAAATCCGCCAGAGTGAGTAGCGATCACATATGGATCAATGTACTGGCCCGAAAAATAACATGTAAGAAATGAATATGTGTTATTCTGTTAAAAATCAAATCGTTCTTGCAGTTTCATATAGCCCATAATAAAGCACATACTCCTACGCGATATGTTTCGTTATTTCGATCTTAACTCTATTTAGCCACGTCCCAAATAATGTGTGCGCCGGGCCTTGCTCTACTCAGCGATGAGTGTGGACAGAGAAGTACAGAAAAAAGAGCGTACGGCCAGCCAGTCTAACGTGTGAATGTGTGATATTTTTCTCCGATCTGGCGTCTAGCTTGCTCGGCTCACGCATTGAACACCTTGCTTCGATCACCCTCTCCAGTGATTGCTGGCGACGTACGAATTTGTTTTTAGCATATGTATATAGTTGTTGTTAACTTGCGAGTAATATGAAACCAGGAAGGACAGGGTAAGAGTGCTTTCCTTTAGAGCATGAGCACAGTCAAATTCAAGCCTAAACATGAAGGGGCAAATTTCATTTTGTTGCCGTAAAGTTGAGTCATTGTTATGACGGTTCGAGGACTCACTTGTTGCGATGTCAATTCTCCACCGTGATTCAAACATGCAGCAATTAATCTCCAAAAACAAAAAAAGAATCAAGATTCTTCTGCAATGTGTCACAGCTTTGTGCGTAGCACCGCCACTCGCAACAAAGTTTACAAGATTTATATTTAGTAGTATGAAGGGACACCAATGAGGCTAGACCTCCATTTATGTAGATGTGTAAAGGGGAATATAGGTGTTGTGCACCATGTTGGCTGTACATTACTTTTTGGACATGGTGAACTTGGCTCGACTAGGTGCTGTTTAATCCCAAACTTTGCCTTCCTCATCAGCTGAGTTGACATTACAGTGACAACGAAAAAGCATGATGGTTTTCAGTTGGGGAAGTCATCAGTGGAAAGAGAGTGATGTATGGTTTAGCATAAAAGGCTTCGTCATGCCCTCCCACTCCGGCTCGAAAGTGCACTAATTCAACTATGAGTAAGTAAGGATTGGATTCCATCCGCTCAATCATCCTTTTACGAAACTTGTCATGAGGCAACTGCGGTTTTTATTAAAAGAAGAAAGATGATCTACTTTAGATGGAATACTAAACCTTATATTAATTTCATGAAACTCGAGCTAAAACCACCAGTGTCCCACACTACCTCGCCAAACTATATCTAGGGCGCCAACTGACAACATAAACACACTAAAAAAGAGCGCAATAATTGTTAAACGGTGAAGCCAAAGCCAATGGGAAGTGGTTCTGCGCACTGTCGATACATAAGAAAGACAAATCGTCACACCCTCTAGCGATGCAACGAAGTTAAGATTGTACCGTGCTTACCGTGTAGACTATGCATGAAGATCAGCATCATCCTTAATTTTATAATATAAAGAATGTGAAAAGGCCAAAGGCCTTATATTAAGTAGCACACGACTTTACAAAAACACCTTTAAAGAAATTGAAAAACACATTCAAGTTATTGGTGCCTCTATGCTTGTCCAACATGTTCCTTGTGTTTGTTTGTTATAGTGTTGGAACCCTAATTATCGGCACTAAGACGTCCCGTTACTTTAGTAGCCAAAGTCTTTTTCCTCTCGCATACATCAGCGGCACGCCATGGGCAAAGCTTGTTGCCAAATCTAGGCCCCCGTCTGAGCGGGGCAAACTTTTGAAATCAAGGAGCCTATAGAAGCAACGATCGGGAATCATCAATGTAGACTAGAAAATGCCATTGGCCACAATTCGCAAAGGCAAATCGCCGCCCTGGGAAAGAAAACGTCAAACATGGACTATAGAGCGCCCTTGATCCGGCAAGAGGGAGTTGCACGCCTCGACCCGGGCGAGGCTGGCGAACTATCATCAGTTGGAACTAGAGACGGAGGGCCAAAATACACGATGACATTCTTTTTTTTGGAACAAAGGCTCCAGAGGAGCCCGACTTTGAATTAACAAAGCGATAAACCGGCCAGGAGTACAAGAGCAGACCACGAACAAAGCAACGGCTAAAGGATACAAGGGAGAAAGAAGAACAGCGTACTAAGCTACACCTACAACTAGCAAACAGAAAAGAACAACTAATTGAGGTTAAGCCCTCTACACAAAGGCCCTGAAACGACTATGAAGAAGCCACGAGGATCTGGAGCCGCCAAAATCGGTCGGGCACATGGCTGAAACCCGAAACTGGAGATGACACAACACATGCCTTCTCTAACACCGAAGGGGATCCCTTTCCCTCGTCTAGGCTCGAAGGCGCCGCACCGTCAAAGTGTAGAGACGCTCACCCGAGAGCTAGAGCATAGGTTGGTCTCAAGACCGGGCCAGCAATGGGGCCAACCACATCATGCCGGAGCACACACACGCAAGCTGCAACGCAGGCGCCGAAGGAGACCGATGGAAGAGGGTAAGCCGCCGGGAGAGTCGCCGAAAGGAAGAAGCTGTCGAGCCACATGGCAAAGATTAGGAACAAGGAACTCAAGAACCAGCCGAATCGGCACCTGCGGCGTTGCTGCTGCCGAGAAGGGGAACCCGATCCCATTCCGCCCATACTCGAGGGCGCCGACCCGCCGGGACATCGCAAACACCACCGCAGAGCACTTGTGGCTGGATCTGAGACCTGCACAGAAGGGACGCCACGGAATCCACAGACGCCAGGCACCCACCTACAACTGCTACACGCCCCCAAAGCACCAAACCTCCCCAGACGGCGCCTCCAAGGAGGGCACGACGCACCAAGCGTCGCCGCTGCCCATCCCAGGCCGGGATTTGAGCTTTCGCCCGGGAGGCATGGCCGGGGTGTGGAGGAGAGCCCACGGCTACGACTCCAACGAGTAGAACGACGCAAAAGGGCGCTGCCGCCGCCGCGTTGAAAATACCAACAAGGGTTTCCCCCGGGCTCGTCCAGCACTACCTGCTCGGGGTTCACCCTACCGGCACCAGATCCGGCGACCAGAGGCTCGGAATCAGGCGAATCCAGCGAGGAGAGCAGAGAGGGGGGAAAACCTGACCTTTAGATCTGGAGCAGAGGAGGAGGAACCTCGCCGCGCCGCGACCACTACCCGTCGGGACCTCGCTGCCCGAGCAGCCAAGGGGGCCGGCCGTCACCTCCCGCGCGCGCCGCCAGCGAAAGGACAGCGCCGCCTCACCGACCGGGCCGCCGCCCAGGTTTCTAAGGTCCAATGCCACAACGGGCGAAGCAACGAAGCCCCGCCGCCACCGTCATCGGCAGTCGCCCAGGCGACGCCCGACGACTCCCTTGGGTGACGGCAGGGGGGGGGGGGGGGGCGGCGCCTAGGGAAACCCTAGGAGCCCTCGGGTCGCCCCGGGGAGGACGATGCGAGGGGGGGAGGCTCAGATACGGTGGCATTCTTCACTCCGCGCGATAGCGTCAGTGATACAAACAAATCTGCAGAAAAAAGACGAGACTCGAAGAATCAGAGCTAGGGACTCATAATCCACCACACATTTCGACGAGGACGAGGAGGAAGACGTTATTCCACGTCGAGAACGACACTATCGTATCGCCATTGCCGATCAAAGACAAACTTAAATTTATTCCTAACCCCAGCAAAGCCTTGAAGTCGCAGCCCCCTCCCATCGTGGGAACGACTGAGGTGGAACGACAGAGGAAGAAGAGGGGGCACGTGCCTAGTGTGGGAGTCACTGAAGATGGGTCGTCGTGTGCTCCTTTGATACTTTGAGCAACTATTGCACCTTATTGGGGTAAGTTGGCATCTCTCTCGATAGAAAAAGAAACATCACAATGGTACAATTTGTTGGGAATGGTCAGTAATATCGTAAGATTCCTCAATCACCCATGTGGGAAGCCAAAGGCAGAAGCATCAAACTGGTCATCACGCTTACACATAATAAAAAATCTCAAAAGATTTAGAGCGAAATCATAAAATTCAGGGCTCATTCAGGGAAACATGATAATTTATATCCTAGTTTTGTATCAATTCCATTTTAACAGTGCAGTGCTGTTGCAGAGTGTCCCTAGCATGTCGTACCAAAAACCAAACAGGATCCAATCATTCAGGGAAACGAAATAAGAGACGGCGCACACGGGTGGCCCACACTGAAGTTGAACAAATTGTGAATCATGTTTGATTGCCTCCTTCAGATCCATGGCCTTTTCTATTTTCTTTCCAACAAAATCAAATCAACGGCACAGCACAGATCAACCAAGAATCTTCAGGCACCCGGCCAGCTTAATTAGCTTGCCATGGACACATACGGGAAGCTGCAGGCACCTGCCACCTGATGCTGCCGTGCCCTGCACTGCCTTCCAAAACAACAACGATGGTTCTTCAGAATACAGATGTTGTTTTCTTCAGAATACAGATATTGTAGGTCCAAACAAAACTTTCCGCGGCTAGCTGGCGATGGACACCTTCCTGGACTGCCGCTGCCCACGGTGGGACTGGGACTCCGTCTCCGGCGAGAAGCGCTGCAGCCTCCGCGCGGCCTGCCTGGCGGAGACGGCGTCGAGGTGCATCTGCTCGTGGCGGCACTCCTCGCTGCAGAAGGGCGTGTCCCCTCGGTACATGAAGACGTCGCTGTCGCGCGCCAGCCGCTTGGCGCAGAGCGCGCACGCGTCCAGCGCGTGCTTGCCGGGCTCGCCGGCCGGCTCGGCGTCGAAGAAGAAGGCGCAGGCCACCGATGCCGCCATGGTATTGCTACGTGGCTCTGCTAGCAAGCTCGAGCTTGAGCTTCAGAGCTAGAGCTCACAGGTTGCGTTCGCTGCTGCTCTTGGCGGGAGGAAGGAAAGTGGGTGAGTTTGGTGCAGCGGTGCGATGCGGGAGGGTGGGTATATATGGGGGAAATGGAGGAAGGGGAGGCCATTATTGGTGCACTGGAGCTGGCGGCCTGGGAAACCATGGTCCGGTGCGCGGTCTGGGTCTGTCTAACCATGGACGATGGGAGTAGTTCATTCCAGCATGCTTGGGTGTACTGCGGTGGTTGGCTCGATGGCTAAGGTGGGCCACGCAGTCGGCTCCACCGCGACGAGAACGACAACGGGAGGAGTTATGAGGGACGTGGATGTGTTCTTTATCTATAAAACGAAGAGGACATATGAGTCTCTGCAAAATATCCATGTCGACGTATAGAAAACCAGACGATTGATCAGGACTGAAAATACTGTGAAAGCCTACATATGGATGTATACATATTTTAAAGTGAGAATTCACTCATTTTGCTTCGTATGGAGTAGTGTGCATGAAACCTCCGAGAAGACTAATTATTTTGGAACGAAGGGAATAGCAAAAGAAGGAGCAGGGGTAAGTATGGGCGTCAATAATTTACGCACAAGCATCCGCTGTGCCACTTGTCGGGAACGAGGGCATCAAATCTACCGATGGATTTCTTAAAAAATAAAATCCACCTTTGGATTAAACTAATGCAAACGTCTTAGTGCTGGTAACTAGGGTTCCAGCACTGCATAATGGAGGCGCACATGGTCAGGATGCTATAATGACGAGAGATGTCACAAAACAAGCTTGGCGGTGTACTATCATTCGTGTCCTTTTTCAGAAGAAGAAAAATAAGCACAGAAGAAAACCAGAAAATATGTGGGTGCACTTTTTCACCGGTCGGTGCTCCGTACACAGGAGGGACGTGCCGTGCATGCGCGCCACGGCGCCAGGCCGCACCACCAGCCGAGACGCCGGGAGCTTGGCACGCGTACACGTCTTGTCTGCGCAATCAAACGAATCATCATCAGCCTGTCACGCAGCAGCGCCCACATGCAATAGTACAAGCCGTGCATCCGGCCGCTGGAGATTTGGCACGCTCAAAACTTTGGGGAGAGGGGTGCGGCTCCGCTCACGGGATGCGCGTTGTTTAACCGGGACCGGGAGGCTGCCAGATGGTCTCACAATCGGGGCTGCCGTGCACGCTTCGGTCCAAGGGGGATGCACCTTGCAGGCTGCAATTACAGTCGCACGCGCCTCAAGATTGCACTGGTGGTAGGAGTGTGCGAATATACTAGGGGAAAATGGCATCAGGCGGGCAGGCTTCGCTCGAGGGAGCAGCTTTGTCGAGATCTGGAGATACTTTGTTTAGCAGTGAAGCATTTGCAGGTAACCTTAGAGTCTGCAAGTAATCTGGTTTCAGACTTAGCCACAATGAGTAGTAACATAGAGTAGTAACATGCGTACGTTATTAGTCTATGTTGCTACCTCTACAATGGGAAGTAACATATGTGTAATAACATGCAATACTTCATTTATTACACTATAGACTCATCTTGCCTTGATATATGTGATGTTACTCATACTAGTAGTAACTAGTTATGTTACTGCTTTTATCTTTTTCTTCATTCATTGCTTGTCACATTATCTATTTTATCTAAAAATGTGTGATGTTATTACATACTGCACGTTACTCACAGACGGTGGCTGGTTTACTAGAATGGTCCTACGCCTGCCCGCAGAATTTGTAAGAATTGTTTTTTTCTGTAATGACTTCAGAAGCAGCAAGGAGACGCTCTCTTCCCGCTGCCTTTTGTTCTCACCACTAACACGCTCCATCACATCCTCCCCAAGGCCACAACGCAAGAAAGTTGCGCCTGATTGGTGGTAGAACCCCTGCTACTCGTGCCTCCTTTTTATGTGGATGATGTGACGATCTTTGTACTCCCAATCAATAATGACAATCAGTTTCTGGCTTCCACCATGCAATCCTTTGGCGAGGTCATCGATTCGATTACCAATTGTCAAAAAACCAGTGTCGTGCCAATCCGGTGTGGCGGAGTGGACCTTGATGAGATCCTTCACGTCTTTCCTACATGTAGAGTTACTTTCTTGAAGAAATACATTGGTTTGCCTCTTTCGGTCACCCGCCTTAAAAGCGGTCTATTTGTAGCACCTCAAAGACAAAGCTATTGGCAGGTTCACTCTGTGGTTCAGCAAGCATGTCTCTATTGCTGGTTGTGGCGTTCTGGCCAAAGCGGTCTTCACTGCAATCTCCATCTACCATAGGACACTGCTTGAGCTTCCGGTGGAGGTCCTGAAATATATTGACAAGCTTCGTTGTGCATATCTTTGGGCTGGATGTGACAAGGTACACTACTAGGAAAAGGCTTATTGATGGGCTCAATTTAGTGGTGGGCGTACAGATACCCACCACTGCAATTCTAGAAAAGTAGCAGTGAAGCGTAAGAACGGGTGTCGGCCACCGCCCTGTGGATAGCAGTGGCAGGTACCGCTCGTAAATTTTAACAAATTTAGCCGTGGGATAAAAGCAGCAGCGGCAGATGAAAAATCAGTGACCGCCACTGATTTGTCATGCACCGGTGACGGGTAAAAAGATTAGCCGCCACAGCAAAGTTTCACTAACCTGCACACATATTTCCTAACTTTTCAAAAGTTAGAAGTTGACAGTGTCCACCGCCCGCCACATATATAGGAAGTTTACGAAGTGCATCAAGTTTTGTCGTGACGCTTTTAAATTTTTCAGCACACCCTACAGGGGTCCTTTGAAGATACCATGCCAAGTTTATCCTCTTTTGCACGCTATGTTGAACTAAAGGGCATTTTGCCCTTTTGATTGGCCAGAATATCCGTCCTTGCTTCGAAAATAGCAACCAAACTAAAAAATGTGACCAAATTTAAGCGTGATACTTGGAATGGTGTTCACTACCATATAAAAAGTTTGAAGTGGAAATGATGTGGAATAATTCAGTTGTGTGTGGCGGTAAGTTGTTTCCTTTCGAAACCTTGACACTTCACTAGAGAGTATCCAGTTTGTACATGAAGTGCATGAATTTTTATGATGTAACACTCTCATTTTTTTATAAATACCCTACAAGGGTCCTATATAGATATCATGCCAAGTTTCATCCATTTCGAAGCTTGTTTGCACTCTATGTTGAACCAAAGAGCGTCTTGCCCTTTTTGATGACCGAAATAACCAGTCAATTCTTTGAAAATGGCAGACCAACTCAAAATGTGGTCAAATTTGTGCATGGGACTTGTAATGGGATGTGTTAGAGACAAAAAAAAGCTTGAAGTGTAAATGATGTAGAAAAATTATGTTGTGTGTGGTAGTAGGTGGTTTTCGTTCGAAACTCTCATACTTCGCAGAAAACAGTTTAGTTTGTACACGAAATGAATCAAGTTTTTGATATAACAGTCTCAAAATTTTAACACACCATACTTCGCAGAAGACAGTTTAGTTTGTACACGAAATGAAGACACCACGTTAAGTTTAATGTATTTTGTAGCCCGTTGCACGTTATGTTGAACCGAATTTAAGCAAATCAACTCAAAAAGTGGCGAATTTAAGCATGAAACTTGCAATGGTGTGTACTTAAAAGCTAGTAAAAGATTGAACCTACTTCGTCCTCGTTTGGATGTTATTTTGAACCAAAAATGTGGAAACAAAAGTGGCGGACCCTCAATGTCGCTTGCCACAGCTAAACATTGCAGCGGGCAGCACCCGCCACTTCAACAACACGCATAGTTCATTTGGCGGTTTCTCAATTTTAATTCGTCCCCTTTCTCCTCGCGCCCCAACCGCCGGCTACACCGCTCTCGCGGCCATCGCCAAGGTGTTCCTTGGCCTCTTCGCCGTTGCGACCATCACGCACCATCCTCTCCAACACCTTTGCACGTCGTCGTCGTCCATCGTCGTTGCCCTCGTTGGCATCCCCGTGCGCCGACCGCTCTCCATCGCCTCATCTGCTCCGCCACCGTCGCGATACTCAAATCCAAAGGGTGAAAACCGACAAACCATGTACTCCCTCCGTTCCTAAATACTACATCCGTTCCAAAACTCTTATCTTAGATTTGTCTAGATACGAATATATATAAAACTAAAACTTAATTAGATACATTTGTATTTAGACAAATATAAGAAACAAAATTTTGGGACGGAAGAAGTATTTGTTTTTCTAGAGATTTCAATAATTGACAACTTACGTAGCAAAATGAGTAATCCGCACTCTAAAATATGTCTATATATATCCGTACATGGTAGTCATTTGAAAACAGTAAAAAGTCAAATTTTTAGGACCGGAGGGAGTATACGTTTAGGTTTGCCGGTTGGAGTTAGTCCTTACCGATTGCCATGAAGTGTTTACAGTGACAGTGCTCTATAGCACAGTGTGCACGCAAAAGTACAAAACCAAACTGGATCCAATCATTTAGGGGTAAGAAATAAGAGAGTGGGCAGACATGCGACCCAAATTGAAGATAAACAAATTGGGAATCAAGTCTGATTGCTCTCTTCAGATCCATGGTGTTTACTTTTCTGTTTTCATTTCTAATCAAATAACACTTCATCGGCACAGCACAGATCGATCAAGAACAAGTAGAATTTCCTCCTATCCGGGCAGCTTAATTAGCTTGCCATGGACACATGGGGGAAAGCTACAGTCTCCTATGATGCTTGGTGCCGCCTGATGCTGCCCTGCCTGGCTGCCTTGCCTCTCGTAGGCGGCGCCAGGCTGCATCTGGTACCCGGAGAGACGGAAACATCAGACGCCTCCCAAGAGACATCGATGGTTCTTCAGAATACAGAGGTTGTTTTCTTCAGAATTCATTCAGATCTTGTCGATCCAAACAAAGACTTTCCGCGGCTAGCTGGCGATGGACACCTTCCTGGACTGCCGCTGCCCACGGTGGCACTCCGCCTCCGCCGAGAACCGCTGCACCCTCCGGGCGGCCTGCCTGGCGGAGACGGCGTCGAGGTGCATCTGCTCGTGGCGGCACTCCTCGCTGCAGAAGGGCGTGTCCCCTCTGTACATGAAGACGTCGCTGTCACGCGCCAGCGGCTTGGCGCAGAGCGCGCACGCGTCCAGCGCCGGCATGCCGGGCTCGCCCACCGGCTCGGCGTCGAAGAAGAAGGCGCAGGCCACCGATGCCGCCATGGTACTGCTATATGGCAGACTGGGGAGAGATGCTTCTTCTAGCAAGCTCGCGCTTGAGCTTCAGAGCTAGCAAGAACACACAGCTCGTTGCTGCTCTTGGCGGGGGAAAGAGATGGGTGAGTTTGGTGCAGCGGTGCGAAGCTGGAGAGCCGGTATATATGGGGGAGGGAGCACCGGATGACCGGAAGGCCATTATTGGTGCCTGGGAAACCATGGTCCGGTGCGCGGTATGGGTCGATCTAACCATGGACGAAGGGAAACCATGGTTGGACTTGTATATTCCGGCACGCTCGGGTGTACTGCGGTGGTTGGTTCGATGCTTACCGTGGGCCACCGCGACGAGAACGACAACGGCGGAGTTATGCTTGACGTCGACGGCGTGGTCCCGACGAACGGAGAGGGCTCGAGGAGTCTCTGTGGAGTGTCCATGTCGACCTAGAGAAAAACAGGCGATCGATCGGGACAGGAAATACTACGAGCAATTGCTCCGCTTTTCCCTGCAGAAGAACGCTGTGGATAAGAGCAAGCATTGGCGTCAATAGTTACCGCACAAGCGTCCGCCGTGCCACTTGTCGGGAACGAGGGCGTCAAATCTACTCTAGCTTTGGATTAAAGTAACTTCAACGTCTTGGTGTCGATAATTAGGGTTCCAGCGCTAGAACAAACAAATGCAAATGACAGGCACGGAGACACCGCACATGGTTTAGCCATGCTAAGGCTGGTCACAATGTGGAGAAACTTAAGAGTAATATCACACACTCCAATACAACTTTGCTTATGTGTCACATATTTAATGAAGAGAGAGGTGCTTGTGGTAACTAGCTAAGTTACCGGAACATCACACACTTCAAGAAACAATGAGTCTATAGCCTAATAAATACATTGTTGCATGACACTACATAGATGTTCCTACCCAATGTGAAGATAGTAATATAGTCTAGGAAAGTGTGTAAGTTACTAGACTATGCCCTTGCCCATTGTGACCAGCCTAATGACAAGGGACAGCGAATGCTCACGATTAAAAAAAGAAAAGAAATAAAACCAGAAAAGAGTTGGATGCCACTTCTTTTTCAACAGTCGGGTGCTCCATCGGGGAATCTGTGGGGCTGTGCAGGTGCATGCTCGCCAGGTCGGACCTTGTGCACAGTAGCCGAGACACTGGGAGCTCGGCACGCGTAAAGTTCTTGTCTGCTCAATCAATCAAACGAACCACCTTGTCACACACGACACTTTTTCAACACTTGAGATCCACTCCTAGTAGTACGCTGAACACTTTGGGGAGAAGGATGCACCGAGAGAAGCTGCAGGCCAGCTGGTCTCATCGCCGGGGCCGCCGTGCACGTTCCGGAGCAAGGGGTGCACCTTGCAGTTGCAGGCCGTAATTAACAGTCGCACGCCTCAAGATTCCTCCATACCACGGGGTAGATGCATCTCGCATCGCCGATCTCGGGCAGGCGGGCAGGCTTCGTCCTAGGGGGCAGCTCCGTCGAGATCTGCGCGCACAATTTGTTTAGTGCCTGGCTTAGCAGTGAACCAGTTGCACGTAATCCCGTTCGGCAGACTGTGACGACGCATGACAATGGTGGCACGCTCGCCTCTGGAATTTTCTGAAGAAGTCTTTTCCCTGTGATGACGACGACTCCAGAGTCTGATTGGTGTTGGTTGCAGGGTGGGGGCTACAACTAGTCTGCTAAAAGCGGTTGGGTTTTGGTTGAAGCGGCGAGTGTCGACACTCGACACAATGATACGACGTGCTCCGTATGCAACCGGGTCACGGCACATCTCTTCCGTTGCACGTCTACGTCTACCAGCCTCAGCCCATCATTGCTCGCTCACCCAATTTCCAATGACTCGGCGATGACTAGAGGACACCTGATACACCGCCAAAGAAAACAAATGATTCAAATAATCTGGAAATTGCAGTGTCATCATTTTTCACTTGGACATTCGGCCTTCTTGGGGTCTCTTGACTCAAAGGATTTCCATACAATTTTTTTGGAGAATTGCAATCCTTTGATTTTTTTTCTATGCTGGTCATTCGATCCATAGGAGTAAATCATACAGTATTGGAGTTATTTTTTAAGGATTCCATTATAATACATTTCATTGAATTTTTTTATCGACTCGAACATCTTGTAAAGAATCCTTTGCTTTTCTATGAAGCAATGGGAAAAACTGTAAAGGATTAATTCAATCCTAATCATCGATGCTTAAGTCGGTTGTATAGTTTGGCAACCGTGACTTACCACCTATGTAATTACCGCCTTTGTACATAGGGTATAATTTTCGATCAATAAATCAGTAGTTCATTCCCATCAATTACTTTTCGCTTTCACATGCTGTGAGCACGCCTCTACCGAGAGCACATGCCACAAAGAGAAGAAGAGAACACCAGCGGCAGTGACACATTGCGTTGGCGCACGAGGCGCCCTCCGTTGAGGCGGCATCCCAGGTCACGACCCTCAGTCGGTCCTCAACGGCGGCGGTCACAGAATGGAAATTTTGGATCTTTCTGAGGAATGACTATTTATCCGTCAAACATAAATATATTGACCCCCTAACATGGGAGTTATTATCAGCAATAAGGACATTTTACGGCGTAGGGGGGAAAAGTACCACAAAGAATGATGAGAAAATAAATTATAAATGCCATTGACATTCGGTCCTTGTGTCCGCGTACTTAAGTATCTGAACTAGAAGTTCAGTGAATCGTCTATTTGCAACACACTGCAAATCGGCCACATAAATTTACTGATAACAAAGGTGTCACTACATGTTAAATTCATGCAGTGAAATGTTAGAGAGAGTGAAGGTACCTAATAAACCACTCTTCTCCCCAAATGAGAGCATAAGGGGAAGAAGATTGACTACATGAGATATAATTTATCACAAGCTTCCGTGGAACAAGAGGGAATTAGATCCTCAACTAGTAAATGGAATTCAACATCAAATTTAAAGACACCTCATAGGATGCTTATCATCCAAAGCCCGACATAAATATGAACAATATTTTTCTTGTTGGGGCTCTGAAACACCTTGACTCCATTCTCGCAGAAATCACAAGATGTTAAAACGGAATACATACATTTTGGCAAATTCCACCGATTCCACCGGAATCATGCAACATAAATACTACTTTTTTCTACATATATTTCTTCTCAAATTTGCTAAAACCTTTTGGGCCCTGAACCAAAATCCATGGTAGAGTACCTCTTGCACTCATATGGTTCACATAAAAGGAAGCATGTAAGGAAGTATAACACTCGCTTAACAAAAGAATGGTACTTACCACAGTAATGCCTACTCCTCATAAGTATTTTCCATATAAATACAAATGACTTCTCATTTATAAATAAAACAAATGAGGTGGTGAGATGGAGAGGCTTGTAGCAAAAAGGCTTTCATGCAGAGACCTGACATCAATCATGTTGGTGCATACACTCTTGGTATGAGTGGAATTACGTTTTTTATAATAAATATCTTTGGCGATGCAAATAATATTATTCATGCAGTTAATGGAAGTAGTGACTACATACTCTTATGAGCCATTCATTTCCTAAATCTATATTGAAGTACCTGAAGAGCTTACAATTCTGAATCCAATAATAAATCGTAACTTCTACTGTGTAAAATTACAGAAGTCACTTTATGACTCAATATGGTTGGAAAATTATCGGTACTAGGACTAAATGGGTTACTTCTTCAAAGAATTACTAAAAAAGATTATTGTTTATGTGTACTTATAAAGAAACCCCAAACTTTGGTTTTCTTACATCACCTCAGTGCATATTGATGACCTCATTATCCATGTGTTTACAAGACCTAAACATACACAAAATGATCTTAACATGAAAGTTTGGGTTCAAGCAAATTTTACATAAGTTCAGAACTAGAGCATTCCCCTAAGAATGCATATATATACGAGTCTACATATATCCAAATCATACATGAGAAGTTCAATATGGATATATTATATCAGTCAAAGACAACTATGGTCAAATTATCCCTCATAGGGATACAAATCCATTCAAACCTTGGGTGATAATTAAGTGATATTAGGACCTAAAGTTCCATATCTTACTAGCACCAAAGCACTTGTATAATTGCAAACTATGTCAGGCCTAAAACTATATTTGCAATAAATTCATTCAGAGTGTAAACTCTTAACAAAGGTATATGGTTGATGTAAGGGTTGTCCTCGCACATATCTGTTGGGTTTCGTAGTAATTTCAAAAAAATTCCTACGCACACGCAAGATCATGGTGATGCATAGCAACGAGAGGGGGAGAGTGTGATCTACGTACCCTTGTAGATCGACAACGGAAGCGTTTGGTTGATGTAGTCGTACGTCTCCACGGCCCGACCGATCAAGCACTGAAACTACGGCACCTCTGAGTTCTAGCACACGTTCAGCTCGATGACGATCCCCGGACTCCGATCCAGCAAAGTGTCGGGGAAGAGTTCCGTCAGCACGACGGCGTGGTGACGATCTTGATGCACTACTATCGCAGGGCTTCGCCTAAGCACCGCTACAATATTATCGAGGACTATGGTGGAAGGGGGCACCGCACACGGCTAACAATATGATCACGTGGATCAACTTGTGTCTCTAGGGGGTGCCCCTGCCTCCGTATATAAAGGTTCAAGGGAGGGGGGCCGGCAGGCCAGGAGAGGCGCGCCAGGAGGAGTCCTACTCCATCTGGGAGTAGGACTCCCCCCTTTCCTAGTTGGAATAGGATTCGTGAGGTGGGAAAAGAGAGAGAGAGAAGGAGGGGGCGCCGGCCCCCTCTCTCCTTGTCCTATTCGGACTAGGGGTTGAGGGGCGCGCGGCCCAGCACTGGCTGCCTCTTCTCTTCTTCCACTAAGGCCCACTAAGGCCCATATACCTCCCGGGGGGTTCCGGTAACCTCCCGGTACTCCGGTAAAATCCCGATTTCACCCGGAACACTTCCGTTATCCAAACATAGGCTTCCAATATATCAATCTTTATGTCTCGACCATTTCGAGACTCCTCGTCATGTCCGTGATCACATCCGGGACTCCGAACAACCTTCGGTACATCAAAATGCATAAACTCATAATATAACTGTCATCGTAACCTTAAGCGTGCCGACCCTACGGGTTCGAGAACAATGTAGACATGACCGAGACACGTCTCCGGTCAATAACCAATAGCGGAACCTGGATGCTCATATTGGCTCCTACATATTCTACGAAGATCTTTATCGGTCAGATCGCATAACAACATACGTTGTTCCCTTTGTCATCAGTATGTTACTTGCCCGGGATTCGATCGTCGGTATCCCATACCTAGTTCAATCTCGTTACCGGCAAGTCTCTTTACTCGTTCTGTAATACATCATCCCGCAACTAACTCATTAGTTGCAATGCTTGCAAGGCTTAAGTGATGTGCATTACCGAGAGGGCCCAGAGATACCTCTCCGACAATCGGAGTGACAAATCCTAATCTCGAAATACGCCAACCCAACATGTTCCTTTGGAGACACCTGTAGAGCTCCTTTATAATCACCCAGTTGCGTTGTGACGTTTGGTAGCACACAAAGTGTTCCTCTGGCAAACGGGAGTTGCATAATCTCATAGTCATAGGAACATGTATAAGTCATGAAGAAAGCAATAGCAACATACTAAACGATCGGGTGCTAAGCTAATGGAATGGGTCATGTCAATCAGATCATTCAACTAATGATGTGATCCTATTAATCAAATGACAACTCTTTGTCCATGGTTAGGAAACATAACCATCTTTGATTAACAAGCTAGTCTAGTAGAGGTATACTAGTGACACTCTGTTTGTCTATGTATTCACACATGTATCATGTTTCCGGTTTAATACAATTCTAGCATGAATAATAAACTTTTATCATGATATATAAGGAAATAAATAATAACTTTATTATTGCCTCTAGGGCATATTTCCTTCAATATCAAATTCACAAAGTGTCTTAATTAATACTATCATGAAAATCATGATATGACTGTGATATGATATAATGATATTGGCTACTTATTTGATCTCAACAATGCCATATCAATGGCTGAATTTGCTGGAATATCCTTCTTATGAAAGTCATCTAAATAGACTTTAAAAACTACTTTCACTTATCATTCTAACATAATTGTTTTATCCGTAGCATTGCAAAATATGCATGTCTTAGCAAAATGATTGACCACACTCAATATCATGTGGTTAAGATTCATTTGAAGCCTATATTGTTATCTGTTAAGATAATATCACTTGTATCATTAAAATACATTTGGGATGTATGAAGAGTAATATCATAGACAAATTGCACATAAGTTATTTTATCCACAATAATTATTGGAAAGAGTGGAAACGGTTTTGCAAACAAAATACTTTGAAAATCCAATGAATTATTCACAATGTCAATACCAACTTTTACATTACATAATCATATCCGTGGAATTGGTATGAGACAATCTTAAAATTTGCAAAGTTTAAGGGGAGTAAACTCCTACTGTATAACCTATTAACTATCATCAAGTTGCATATATTATACTCTTTTTTCGTTCATGAGTGTTTACATAATGATTTCTCATAAAAGGTTAATTATGAGACAATATAGATACAAGTGTTCACATATTTCATATCAATTTCTCCTTATATTTCCCCCCATTGAGTTTTAAAGGAGTTTTCAATGGCATATCAGATATCAGTCTTTTCCCTTATGAGTTTTCTGTCAAAATTTCTCATAATAGTTTTTAATAAGGCAAATATATTTTCAAGAACATATGCGACACTTTCAAGATTTCTCCATCGGGTTTTCTAAAGGAATATATAAAAATCATATTTATTATTCTCCAAACTCACCAATGACTTTTCTCCATGCTCAAAGGTTTTTTTCATTTGAGTTACCAAGAAGACAATAATCATTATATTTTGCATCGTTTTCTTCTCATTATTTTTCCTACTGGGTTTAAATGAGTTTTATCAACATATGTGTCAAATTTTCGTCATATTTTTCCCACAGGGTTTATAGAGGAGACTCTCAAGATGATGCAAATAAGTCCTAATGATGAAGAGATGAACATTCCCAAGAGTAAACATATATTAGGAGGATTCTACCACGATGATGCATATTCATAGTCAAGCATAGAGTAGGGGGAGTGTTAAGGATTAATTCGATCCTAATAATGTAATCAATACTTAATTTAATTGTGTAGTTTAGCAACCGTCACCGCCCGCCTAAATTATTGCCTTTGTACAGAGGGGTTTGATACCCTAATCTTCAATTAGTGGAATCATTAGTTCATTTTCGTCAATTATATTATGCTTTCACAAAAACTAAATTTCTGTAAGATTAGGATTGACATGACATTTCAATCTAATATATGTTTTCCCTTTTCCTACATTTTGAAAGTCATGTGGATCAAAGTGACATTTAAAGGTCTTGGCTAGTTTAATAAAGTTCTGCTTCTACTACAAGGAAAGCTATGATTATTCATATGAATCTATCTGAAATGTTTTGTCCCATATGAACAGGAAAAAATCTCATCTCTCTTTCACTTTTGAGAAAAAATGTCTCCTCTCTTCATTATCAATTGTTTTTGTATTTTATAAGTAAAGCTATAATCCACCTGTTCTAGAACATAAAGTGTGTTTCAGCTCTTTTCAGTGTAGATAATGTATGATTATCGTATATAATATGTTACAAAATCGTTTAGCTTGACACAAATACGGTATTCCCGAAAATAACCAAATAAGAAAATGGCTATATCTGTTTGGGGGTGAGTTAGACCTGGCTCACACTTGACCTGTTTATGTTGGTTTAAAATGACTCGGCTACACGCGGACCCTTTTCTTAAGAAAAAAATTAGGTGGCGCTATTAAAGCCTAGGGGTGCCTCATCTTACCAGAAGCCGGCCCGAGTAGGTCGGCCAAGGGCTCGGTGACGCTATTACGGCCCAGGGGTGCCTCATCTTACCAGAAGACGACCCGAGTAGGCCGGTCTGGGGGGCCTAGGTACGTTATGACATGGGCTGGCTAACCCGGTCCATGGCCTTACAGCAAGGCGGATCCGGAAGATTTGGAGTACAAGTCAAGATGTCCGGCATCCTAGATGATACCTCCAACCCGACCAGGATCGTGTAACCCTAGACCTCGGTACCCATATAAGTCGGGGTAGGCTAGATGCCAACATACATAACCATACAGTTATTGCTCAATTTCTTGGTCGTTGCAACCCTTATACACAGGAAAAACGCACGAGCATGAGTATGGTTTTACCTCTTCCACGAGGCCCTGAAGCTTGGTAAACTCTCCCTTGTTTCCTGTCCGATCAACTTGTGTGTCTAGAGTTCCCTATCTAGGGATCTTCCAGAAAATACTCCGACATAAAGATCAAGTCAAATGCGGATGTGTCGAATGTCTGGGTCTATCAAGAAACATGGGATTTTCTCAAAAATAAACAAGAAACATCGGGTGAGCCAGAAGAGCGTGTATTTTTCTCTTCCAACTCCACTGAGCCTGGAATTTGCAAAATAGTAAAAAAAAAACGACCTTTCAAGTTTCAGAAACATCTCAAAAAATACACACGCAATTGGTGATGTAGTGCAAGTATGTAAAAACTTATTATGAAATACATCGTGATGTGAGCTACATAAAAAATCATGCAGTTTTACAATGGATACTCTTCACTAAAGAAATACATATTTTTCATGTGTAGCTCATATCGAAACATACCTCGTCATGAAATTCCACAAACAAGTAGCGCACACATATGTGTGTGTTTGTTAGATCCTTTTGAAAATTACAAAAAAACCAATTTTTTGAATTTCCAAAAACATGTGCCATAAAGCCTCAGGGACCAAAAACAATTTCCGTAGCCCCACCCTACATGTACGCAAAACCACATAATTCCAGCCATCCAGGGAGATGGAATTCCCAGCTAGAGCCAATAGTGGACCGTAGGCGTTGTCTTCTTGATGCTCAGTTGTTCAAGACAGTTTTACTTTTGTCCAATACTAGCATCAGTTGACTGATCTTTTGAAAAGATTTGTTGGGTTGTGTGCCATTGGATTCACCTTGAGACAATCGTTCGATCTAGCTGACGAGATTTGCAACATGGGTCATGTTGTGCTCGGAGGTTCACACATGGTTCATGTTGTACTCAGTCCGATCCCGTTGATAAGATTTTCAACATGGATCATGTTGACCTCGAAGCTCTGGTCAGTTGACAAGGTTTGCAATATGGATCATGTTAGACCTCGAAGCTTTCCAACATGAGCCATGTTACGTCTGGGAGCTTTGCAACATAGCCGACGTGTTGCCCGCTTAGTCTCGTCGTGTCTCCTTGGATACAAATGGCTTGTTGTGACGGAGGAACCATGGTGGCTTGCTGAAGGGAGGACATGGGCGGAGTCGAGAAGCTAGACGGTGGCTTAAAGTAAAGTCAACATGTGGATATAATCGGTCAGGTGGAGATAAAGAGAGAACGGTGTGTGAGGCCCATGGCACCACGTGGCTCGTTGTCGATGCTTCGTTTTTTGTTTCCAGACGGTTGAGGAAAAGCTTTTCCTTTTAGTTTTGAGCACTGCTATACAGCGGATATTTTTAGACGACATGCAGACGACGTTTCCCATCCAGCCATCAGTATTTTGGTCCCTAAAGCATCTGACGGTGCAAATTATTTATCGGCTGCACATCGGGCACATAGTGTCGTGTGCATATTCATTCCGTTTAGTTTTTATCGACCGAGTTTAGCTCTCGGATTTTAGTATTCCAGATTTGACACCCCAAATCTTGAACTATTTTGCAACTTCAAATAGTGCGGTAAACATCCAAATGGTTTAGTTTTTTAAATCTCCATCAAGCTAACCGGGTCTTAATTAACTATGTGTACACTTGCAAAATCCCATTAGCATGATTCTTCACGAACAGAAAGAGGATTGCACAAGGCATGTTGTATGTCGATTCGCTTGAGAATGTACCGAGCGAGAGTGCCATCTCAAATGAGCTTATACAGAGGTGACAATAACGCAGAAAAAAAAGAAAAAACTGAGGGTCAGACATGACCGCCTCAAAGTTAAGCCGCGGGGAATCTTGTTTGCTTCACTTTCTTCAGATTCAATCCAGCCCCTTTTCCGCTGCGTTTATGCCCAAATCACTTGACCGGCAGCACATGCAGCGCCGGCCTGCCGTGAGCGACTCCGGTGACTCGCTCGCCCCTTGCTTCTTCAAGCAAGGCAAGTCTCCTCGACCTCGCGCTGATCGATCAGCTAGCCACGGACACCAGCGGCTTGGTGCACGGAGATCAGGTTGGCTCAAGCATAATAACCTTTCGTTGTCAGGCACGTACTGTATGTCGCTTGGCACTCTCGCTGGTTAGCTCGAGACGGACACCCCATGGCGTGCACGCCCGGACTCTGCTCCCGCCGAGAACCGCTGCAGCCTCCGGGCGGCCTGCCTGGCGGAGACGGCGTCGAGCTGCATCTGCTCGTGGCGGCACTCCTCGCTGCAGAAGGGCGTGTCCCCTCTGTACATGAAGACGTCGCTGTCGCGCACCAGCCGCTTGGCACAGAGCGCGCACGCGTCTAGCGCCGGCATGCCGGGCTCGCCCACCGGCTCGGCCTCGAAGAAGAAGGCGCAGGCTACTGATGCCGCCATGGTATTGCTGTAGGCCTGTAGCCTGTATGGTTGGGAAAAGACTCGGAATGGCTTCTTCTAGCAAGCCCGATCTTGAGCTGCTTCAGAGCTAGAATTCGTAGTTCGTTGCTGCTCTTGGCGGGGGGAAGAGGTGGGTGAGATCAGTGCAGCTGCGAAGCGGGAGCGTGGGCATATATGGGCGAAGGGAGCACGGCAACCCTGTTATTGGTGCACTGGCGGCTTGCAAACCATGGTCCGGTGCGCGGTATGGGGCTAACCATGGACCAAGGGAGAGGGTTCCAGCGTGCCCGGGTGTGAAGCGGTGGTTGGCTCGATGGATAACGTGGGCCCCAACGAAAACGACGGCGACGACGGAGTTATGTGTGACGCCGACGGGGTTAGGCACAAGTTCTTCTTTATACAAACGGAGAGGATTAGAGGAGTCTGTAGAATGTCCATGTCGACGTCGACGTCGAGAAAAAACCAGATGGTCTCGTAAATACGCTGATAGGCCGGTTTCACTGTTTTTATGCTTTTCGAAAAGTTCAGCGAAATCAGACCCTGATTTGTAAAAAAATTAAGATCTGACTTTTTTTGTATTGTCATTGGCTTTGGCAGTAGGGTAGCACAACCTACTACCAGAGTCTCTGACGGTAGGACTTACTCCATCCGTTTCTTTTTAGTCAGCATTTAAGATTTGAACAAAGTCAAACTTTGTAAAGTTTGACCAACTTTTTAGAAAAAAAATTCAATATCTACAATGCTAGTGTTTTATGTTACGAAAATCAATTTCATAATGCATATAACAATATTGATTTCATATTGTGAATCTTGATGATTTTTTATAAACTTAGTTAAAGTTAATAAAGTTCGACTTTGATCAAATTTTATATGCAGACTAAAAAAACGGAGGGAGTACCTACGGTAGGTTGTGTTACACTTTTATTTGAAACAGGCAAAAGACTTGCCATTTCATTGGTTAAGAAGAAGAGGAGACAGGGTCCGAATACAGCAGCCACATGGTGGCGAAAAAGAAAAACTACTCACGAGGCAGGATCACATCTAAACCCTTGGCCCCCCGCAGAAACCCATAGGCTTGCCTCATCAAGGATCTTGTCCACGATAATAATCGAAGGCGTAGAAGTATCTCTAAAATCCCTAGCGTTCCTCTCCTTCCATAGCTCCCAGGAGACCAACATAAGGAGCGAGGCCATTCCCTTCCGAGATGGCGAACGCGCAAGGGAAAGCTTAGTCCACCAGTCGTTGACATTGTTCATAGTTGCCCAATCCTCGCCTTAATCGTGTTCCAGATGGCGATCGAAAAGCGGCACTGGAACAGAAGATGGGCCGCCGATTCCTGGACCTGGTTGCAGAACGGGCACAAGCCGCAATTTGGCCACCCCCTCCGTTGTAGCCTATCCGCCGTCCAAACTCTGTTGTGGATGACTAACCAAGCAAAGAACTTGCATTTAGGAGTGGCCCACACCTTCCAAACGGTGTTAAGCAGAGGCGTGGTGGTATGCCCCTCGAACTGCATCTTGTAGGCTGAGGAAGTGGAGTAGGTACCGTTGTCCGTGAACTTCCAAGTGATCGTATCTTGCATGTCGTGATCAAGAATAACCCCATCCAGCTTCTCCCACAGAGTGGCGAACTCCTGGATATGCCCGGCAGAGATGCCTTCTGTCAAGTTGATCTGGGTGACCCAAAAGTCTTCATTTAGGGCCTTTTGTACATAGCAGTCTTTCCTTTTGGAGATATCAAATATTTTGGGAACAATATCCATTGGCCTCAACCCATTAAGCCAAGGGGACTTCCAGAAGAGAGCTTTGGAGCCATCTCCAATCTTCACTATCGCGAAAAGGTCCCTATCAGCCTCGTCGCAAGGGGTGCCAAGCCCAAGCCAAGGTTTGGGTGTAGCAGACCACTCGAACCAAAGCCAGCGGAGGCGAAGCGCGGTGGCAAACTTCCACAAGTTCGGAATTCCAAGGCCGCCCATAATCTTCGGTCGACAGACCCGCTCCCAATTGATCTTGCACTTGCCTCCAGTGACCTTATCGCAGCTAGCCCATAGAAAGGCCCGTCTCAAGGCATCAATCCTCTTGAGCACCTCCACCGGTAGGACAAGCGATGTGATGTTATAAATGGCGATGGAAGTGAGTACCGCCTTAACTAGGACAGCCCTACCAGGGGCAGCCATGACATGCCCAATCCAAGGAGCAAGTTTGCGTGCAACTTTATCTTCGAGGGGCAAGAAGTGTATTGCTTTGAGCCTTGACACCGTGAGGGGCAGCCCGAGGTATGTAATGGGAAAAGGGGTGAGCGGCACAGCGGATGGGGGCCACAAGACTCTTATTGCAATTGGTGACCAGGCCCGTGACCTTCCCGAAAGCATCAAAGACAGAAGAGAAGTAGTGAACGTCCTCCTTGATAGGCTTGATGAAAACAACAGCGTCATCAGCATAAAGGGAGGCACGGAGAGTGGCGGTGTTGGCCCGGAGTGGCTGAAGTTTGCCTTGCCTTGTGACCTTGTCAAGGATGTGGTGTAGGGGGTCGATGGCGAGCAGAAAGAGTAAAGGGGACATCGGATCCCCTTGTCGCAGGCCTTTACCATGACGGATAGGATCACCAGTCATGCCATTAAGGAAAACTCGCGAGGAGGCCGAGGAGAGGAGTGCCGAAACCCAGCCTCGGAAACGCACAGGGAAGCCAGGGTGCTGCAGGAGGTCCAATAAGTAGTCCCATCGAACCGAATCAAAGGCCTTCTTGATGTCAAGTTTGAAGAGCAACATGGGGGTCTTGCTCCGGTGGAACCTTCTGGCAAGGTTGCGCACATAGGTGAAGTTGTCGTGGATGCTTCGCTTCTTGATAAAGGCGCTCTGGGCTGGCGAAACAAGATCATCCATGTGAACTGCGAGGCGGGATGCCATCATCTTCACAATGAGCTTGGCCACGGCATGGATGAGACTGATAGGCCGAAAGTCAGAGATATCTTCCGCACCATCTTTCTTCGGAATGAGCACGATGTTGGCCGAGTTCAACCAGTGGAAGTTTGAAGCATGCAGATTGGAGAAGTGGTCAATGGCAGCCATGACACCCACCTTGATGATGTCCCAACATGCTTTGAAGAAAGCACCCGTAAAGCCATCAGGTCCCGGAGCCTTATCAGATGGAGACTCAAACACGGCACGCCTAGCCTCCTCCTCAGTGAAAGGGGATCCAACGTCACTGAGGTCACAGTCAGGGGCGAGAATGCCCTCCCAGTTAAAGTCCCTTTGTCGCCGAGGGCCCTTCTTGATAACAGAGGAGAAGTGGCTGTGAATGATGGCCTTCTTATGGTCGTGGTTGGTAACCCAGCCACCATTATGTTTTAGGCGATGGACGAATTTTTTTCTCCTTCTGCGATTGACTCTGAGGTGGAAGAATCTAGTGTTGGCGTCTCCTTCTTTGATGTTCGTGATCCTTGACATTTGCCGTTTCTGAGCCTTCTCTAGCACGGCCAGACCAACGACACGCCTCTTAAGCCTCTTTCGGAGATCAAGCTCGGCGGCGCTCAGGGATCTAGATTCATGCGCAATATCAAGGCGAAGGATGACCTCCAGGGCCATATGGAGCTGGACCTTGACATTAGAGAAAAGTGTTCTACTCCAAGATTTAAGTCTGATACTACTTTTCTTGAGCTTGTGATGGAGAATGTGGTAGGGCTCGACATGGTTATGGTCTTCATTCCATGCCGCTTGGACTGTGGACAGAAACCAAGGCATAATAATCCAGAAGTTCTCAAAACGAAAGCACTTGGAACGTTTTGGGCCATTCGCATTTGCAAGCAGGAGCGGACAATGGTCGGACAGAGAGGAAGAAAGGGCATGCAAGATGTGCGAACCGAACTCCAAGTCCCATTCCTCATTGCAAAAGAAGCTATCAAGTTTGCTTAATGTAGGATCACTTTGACCGTTGCTCCACGTGAATCTCTTGTTTTGCAGATGGATCTCTTTTAACTCACAGGAGTTCAGGGCGTTTCTAAAACGGACAATGCGACTGCGATTGGCATTTGCGCAATTCTTATCTCTTGCTCGATAGATTTGGTTGAAGTCACCCGTAACCAGCCACATGGTGCCCGGGGGAGGCTTTTCGGACACAAGCTCGCCAAAGAAGGCGTCCTTGAGATTGCCACGGGTAGGGCCGTAGACAGCGGTCAGCTTGAAGGAGGTGGAGTTGTCAGTCTGGGAGCGCAGGGTAACGAAGGCCGAGAGGTAGTAGGTCCCAAAATGCACGTTTGATAGCTGGACCACATCCTCATCCCATAGCAGAAGGATGCCACCACGGGTACCGTCTACCGATTGTTGGGCAAAAATTTTGAGCCTCTGACCTCCAATGTGAGCAGCAGTGAGGGAGTCTACATTCTCCATATTGGATTCTTGTAAGCAATCGATGTGGCAAGGAGTAGCAACAATCGTTTCATGAACGATGGAGCGACGGTTCGGGCAATTTAGACCTCTGACATTCCAATTCAGAATTGTGAGGTTGTGTTCTGTCATTTGGAAACTAGGTCTACATCCTTGATCTTGGCGTTGACACAACAATGTAGGTACAGCCAGCAACTTGCAAGGGCAGAACCAGGACATAGTAGCACAAACAACAACATAACCAGCTTCGCCAGGGCCAACATCCACTTCGAGAACACGAAGCAGCAAACAGGCGTACATGAGGAGTTGACATATTGCCTCGCCAGGGCATCAGGTTGCTGCAACAGATTGCAGTTGCAAACAGGCGTAGAGGGAGCAGAACTACAGGATTCAGAGGTACATGGTTCAACTAACATGGTTCACTAATTACTACAGCAGCACGACACCATCCAGCAACACATCAGGTCGCAGCCGAAGCGCCCACGTCCTCCTGAGAGCCCAGCTCCGGGCCACCTTCTCCACCGTGCTCAATCAGGGCACTCTCGACGGCCAACATCAGGTCGCAATCAAAGTTGAAAAGGGCCCTAAGCGTGGCAATGGTGATGTCTGGGAGACGACCATGAAACATGTGGACAAACTTGGTGATGGCCGCCTCGGTGAGCTGCTCTCCCTCGTCAACAATACCCATGCGTTGGCAAAGAAGCTTCTCGGCCATCGCCGCAACGGGCAGCTTGCAGTTCTTGGCATGTAGTCTTGGGCTGTGACGGTTCAGCTGAAAGCCGGTGACTCCGACCAACGTCTTGAGTCTTGCAGCAGGGGGCCGAGGCGACGAGGAGAAGGGCGACGAGGGAAGCAAAGCCGGCCTGCTTGGGACAAAGATGGGAGTCGCCACGTCATCCTCCAGTGTGTCGCCGCCCGCAGTGCCAAACTGCAGCTCTGTCTCAGCCACCGGGGGTGGCGTGAGAGCAGGGGAGTCATGGGTGGCCGTCCCCAAAGAGGGAGCTGGGGAGACAACATGTTCCAGGACCGCCACCATAGAGGGCGAGGGCGAGCGCTCCAGCTCTGGGGTTCCCACCGGCAAGTCGATGGTGAGCGAAGGCTGCACCGGGGTTGGCGCAAAGCAGGGGGCAGCCCGCCGCAGACAGTCCACCGCGGTTGAAGATGATCTGATGTGGATGACATCGCTTGACGTGGTACGCCGGGACGGAGGTGGCGAACGGCTGCGGGAGCCACGGTCCAGGGAGCACGCCCGCCGTCTGCCATCCCGTCCGCGGTCGCGGTCGTCGCGGCCACGGTCAGCATCATGACCCCCCTGACGCCCATCAGTCCTGTGGCGCTCCGGCGCACAAGACCGGCTGCGGAAGAGGCCCCTCCAGGAAGAGGAGTGCTGTCGGTCGTTGTCGCGTCCTCTTCGATCATCTCTGTTGCGGTCGTCGTCCCTACGGTGGCGGTCGTCGTCCTCTCGACGACGAGGGGGTGGGGGCGGTTCCCGGTCATCCCGCGCCTTCTCTTTCCCATCGACCATCCCATAGACCCAGGTGAACGGGTCAGTGCGGGGGCGGCGAGGCACCTGACCAGAGGCGTCAGGCGTGTAGTCTTATAGCTGGTCCAGGTGGACGATGGCGCGGCGACGGATCCCGCGGTGGCCGACGGCCGTGGAAGGGGCGCCACCAACACCAGCTTGCACCCTCGGGGCGATGGTGACGCGATGGACTTTGGGGATGGCAGAGGGGTTGTCCGACCATGCACAAAGCTTCAGGCGGGAAGCATCTTCACGGCGGAGCGTGGCGATGTCGAAATAGTGCAGGAAGGTGTCTGGCCCGAGAACTTGCACCGCCACGGAATTGCTCCAAGCATTGAGCGGGATTCCCTCAATGCACAGGTGGACATGGTAGTTCGCCTGCACCACGTCGGAGTGAGCATCAGGCCGCCAGTTTGAGGAGTGGATGTCGAGGCCAGCGTGCCGGAAGCGCCCAGACGACGCGGTGAACCTGTCTCGGTGGTGAGGGTGCCCGAACAAGGAAAAGAAGTCCTCGGGGAAGTAGGAGACCACCGTGACGCGCTCAATGCCGAACTGGATGGAGATGGCCTCCTTGATCTCCGTTGCGTTCACCGCCGACCGGTTTCCACCAAGCCAGAGGAAGGCCCCCAAGGACGCGAGGCTCGCAGCGTTGGCCTCCATCTCTGCGGAGGAGACGATGACCATGTGACCCTCCTCAGGGCGCAGCGAGGGGTCGCCCACACGGAGAGGGCGGGAGGCATGGCGCGACATGGAGGGAGGCGCTGGCGGCGAGGGCAGCACCAAGGGAGGTTGAGGCAGAGCAGCCCACGGAGACGTAGATGCCCCCGAAGCCGGACTCGCAGAGGGGGAACGAGCGCTGGTGCAGCCCCTCGCCTTGTGTCCGATCTCGGCAGTGACGACAGGTCAAAGGATTTCTGCAGCTAGCTCTGCAGTGGTCCTTGAGAAGGCAGCGGTGGCACTCTCTGTCCCTAAGCCTGACGAACCCCCGCAGCCGCTGCGGGGAGGAATAAGAGGGTGAAGGGGAGTGGCTTGAATGCTGGTGGGTGGATCGTCCCTCCCTCCACCAGTATGGCGGTCGAACAAGACGCCAACCCTCCTCCGAACTGTCGCCTGAGCGGACAGCTCACCTTGAAGCCGTGGCAGGGCGCACAGGGCTTGAGGGAGAATGCCATCCCTCCGCCACCGAGCTGTCGTTCGAGCGGCCAGCATGCCTTGAAGGCGCAGCAGGGCGCGCAGGGCTTGAGGGAGCTTCAAGCAACGGGCACTGGCCACGCGCCATGAATGAGGTAGCAGGAGTCTTGAGGCACGGCCGGTGGACGCCATGAATAGGGGGCGGTGGCGTGCCCTCCAGCACAGAAGCCTTGATTGCGAAGCTCACCAGTCTTGGGCACTCGGTCGAATCCGCCGCGGCCGCAGGCGTCACAGCCGACGAGCTCCGCGGATCTAGGGAAATCCCCACCAGCTGCGGGAACAGGCCCGTAACCAAATCCGGCTGAGAGAACCGCGGTGAGGGGAAGCCGGGGGGGGGGGGACCGCTGCGAGGTCGAGCCGGCGCGGGGGGCGCGGTATGGAGGCTGCGGTCGCCGGAGCGGCGCGTCGCAGGAGGGTGGAAGGTGGGAGCATGATCATGTGTGTTGTCTTACACTTACATCAAGGACCATAACACTAGGGTCTTCACTTTTGTTTATTGCATGCATGTCTCTATGATCTAGGACTTTGGCAGTAGGGTCTTTTTCCACGCCAAACGGGCGTGCCGATGCAAGTAAGTCCTACCGTCAGAGAGTCGGGCGGTAGGATGTTTTACCCTACCGGCAAGAACAGTGACGATAGAGAAAAATGGTTAAATCCCGAAATTTGTACAAAGCAGGCCAGGTTTTACTGAAGTTTGCCAAAAGTGCCAAAACTGTGAATTTGCATACGCTGATAGCACTTTGGGTGGTCGATCGAGACTGCAAATACGAGCACTTGCTCCGCTTTTCCCAGCAAAAGAACAGTCTCACGTCAATAATGAACACATGCATCCGCCATGCCTCTTGTAGGGAACGAGGGCATCAGATCTACTCCAGCTTTGGATTAAAGTAAAGCGGACGTCTTAGCGCTGATAATTAGGGTTCCAGCACTTTTACAAACATACACAAGGGGACAGACCGGAGTGGCCGGTGGCACCACACATGGCCAGGCACGCAGTGACAACAAATAGCAAATGCGTGCGCACTTGCTTGTATCATTGGTGCCCTTTACACGAAAAATAAACAGAAAAGAAAACCAGAAAAGAGGTTGATGCCACTTCATTTTCACTAGGCGACGTTGCTCCATACGGGAATCACAGGGGAGTGCACTGCATGCGCGCCACGGCGTCCGGCAGCACCTTGTGAACAGCTGCCGGGTCACTGGGCAGTCGGCACGCGTACACGTCTTGTCTGCGCAATCAAGCGCACATGAGCTTGGCACGCCCACAAGCAACGAGCCGGTACGGGTGCCAGCACGACTCGGGTCAGGGGGGGTGCACCTAGCAGCAGGCTGCAATTTACAGGTGCACGCGCCTGAAGACTCGAGCGGTAATTTTTGGGGTTGACGGCGGTGGTGCGGATATACTAGGGGCCAATGGCATCTTGCATTGCCGGTCAGACGGGCAGGCTTCGTCCTAGGGGGCAGCTCTCTCGAGATCTGCGCGCCCAATTTGTTTAGGGCCTGTTTCAATAAGTCATCTAAGTCAAGTGACTTAAAATTAGTGACTTATAAGTTAGGCCTGTTTGATTGTCTTCTGACTTATAAGTCAGATGACCACACATTCCCATCTTATTTTTTATATAAAGGTGATAGGACTCATGTAAAGAGGATCACTTATAAGTTTTAAGTTGGGATGAAGCAACTTATGACTTAAAAGTTGGGGTGACTTATAAGTTGAATCTGTTTGGCAAAATAAGTTATTTTTTTTTTACTTTTCGACATATAAATTGATGACTTATTTAGAACCAAACATGCCCTTAGTGTCTCGCTTAACAGTGGAGCAGTTGCACGTAATTTTTGGAGTCTGCAAGTAATCTTGCTTGGCAGACAGTGATCGGTGCACAACGCTCTGCTATACTACTAGTAGAGTAGCTGACGTGCACGGTGGGAAACGATCGCACGCTCGCCTCCACAAATTTTTTAAGCACTCTTTTCTATGAGATGACTTCAGAATTTGATTGGTGGTGGTTCCAGAGTGGGGACTGGAGCTAGTCAGCTAAAGCGGTTGGTTTTTGTTTGACACGGAGAGTGTCGACATATCGATACGACGTGCTCCGTATGCAGCCGAGTCACCGCCTGCCTGGTGCTCATCAGGCTGGGCACATCTTCTGTTGCACGTCCATATCTTCAGCTTCCAGCCAGGCAAATTGCCCGCTCACACAATTTCCAACAATTTCCAAGTGACTCGGCGATGACTAGAGGACACGTGATACACCAACAAAGGGACAAAACATAAGTACGAAATGTTCAAACAAACCGCAAATTGGAGTGTCATCATTTCCACTGCAAGTTCTGCATTTTTTTCAGCAGTCCTGGCTAGTTCACTGATTATAAAAAGCAGGGACCGAGCCAGAAAATAGAGATAGGGGGGCAAGAACTATAAGACTAAAAATCATAGGATAGATACATACAGTACTACATATTGAAAGATCTAGGGTTCATTTCAATTGTGCTATGTCATCCAGCCAACCAATCCATCCCAAAATTTGGTGCAGAAAATGACCTCCAAGGCTCCAACGCCTCGTTAAAAATTTGGCTGTGAAAACGGGATGAGGTAATGAAGCTGTGGAGAGCCAAATAACTGGATCTCGATCAAACAGAACTATCACTTTTATCAACGCCAAATGTATTGTCAGGCACTTTGGGGCTCAAATCCAAAATTTTGTATCTAATCCTTAATTTCTCTATATCTACTATTCCGCTTCTATGATTTGAAAGATGCGGACTAATCTAGTGCTAAACATAAACTAACCTTAATTTGGTCGCTCATCCGTGCGGCCGGCCGGCCAGAATGCGCGGTGGATCAACACGAGGCACCTGCATATCCCGTTCCCTTCTCGACGGAGAGATCGATCGACATGGCGGATGGCGGCCGGCGACAGGCTCGAACGCAGAAGCATGTTGGAAACGAAGCGATAAAGGAGATCTAAAAACTGTGCGTACGGGCGTATTACTTCCTACCATCCTAGCCTGGTTTGCTTCCACTGTGGGCTGCTTTCCTTTTCACTTGTCCTGGATTTTGGGCCTTGTGCGTGCAATCGTTTGTAAAAAATAAAACGGGCCTCATCATATAGGTAGCCGGCCATAGGGGGGGGGGGGGGGGGAGCAAAGCAACCCACGAACAGTTATTAGCGAGAAAAATCAGCGAACAAACTGATCGCTATTAACGGGTGACCCGATCGTCAGGGGGGGTGTCTAGGCCCCCCCCCCCCCCTCGTCCCCTCTTTTTTGTATTTTTATAAGTACGTACTCCCTCCGTTTTTTTAGTGTGCATATAAGATTTGGTCAAAGTCAAGCTTTGTAAAATTTGACTAACTTTATATTAAAAAATATCAGCATGCACAATATGAAATCAATATTTCCAGATGCATCATGAAATGTATTTTCATAATATATAGTTTTAGTATTGTTGATGTTCATATTTTTTTAATATAAATTTGATCAAACTTTATGTAGTTTGACTTTGACCAAAACTTATACGCGGAGTAAAAGGAAACGAAAGGAGTATAAAGCTACGCTCTATCCGTTCTAACTTCTAAACATAGTGTGTTTGAGTTTTATTGTACACTATGGAAAGACAAATAGTCAGTAGTACAAGGGAAAGGCAACTGGATGCACAACGATCAACAACAATAAAAATCACATTCCAAATATATAGTACTACCTCTGTAACTTATTGTAAGACTTTTTTTACACTAAGGCAATGTCAAAAACCGTCTTATATTAAGTTACATAAAGAGTATATATTAGCCGCCTTCTTTTTTTTTGCAAAATTGATCAGATATATTCTATTATAAAGTTCATTGGAAGTAAAAATCATCTTAAACATAATAAAAATTACACTGAGATTTCGAGACCACCAAATTACAAATATTGCCGCCAGAACGCGTCGCAGTCATCGCTTCCCTACTAGAGCCAGATTGATCTTTTTTTTTGACTACGAGCCAGCTTGATCTTATCGATGACAGTCGAAAAGTCTTAATACGTGTGCCCCTAAGTACCAGCGTCCTTGAGTTGCAGTCGTCGCTGTTGAACCCTTACATAGATATGAAGCATCTGACACCAAATCTCGTTACATAAGAACCTCATTGTCCTAAGAAGACGACATGAATCTAGATTGGAGCTTTGTTGCCGCGTCTAGACGGATGAAGTCAAAGAGGATAGGAGCCCTGAAAGTGCTAGTGATCGACTAGAGGGGGTGAATATGCGATTTTTATGAAAGTCTTCAAAACATGGAAGTTTCGAAGACAAACGATAGAAATAAACCTATTACCATGCAGCAGAGACTTTGATTATACCTGCAGTCGACATAGCTAAAACTCCAGGTGGTTAAACCGAATCACACAGAATAAGGGAGTACCTTGCTCTGATACCAATTAAAAGTGCTAGTGATCGACTAGAGAGGGGTGAATAGGCGATTTTTATAAAAGTCTTCAAAACATGGAAGTTTCGAAGACAAACGATAGAAATAAACCTATTATCATGCAGCGGAAGGTAGACTACACTAAGCAAGCTATAGTCAAGTATTAAATAAAATGAAAGCACAAAGACTAATAGCAGCTAGGCAGGATAGATCAGGACGGAAAATAGTATGAAGCATATCAGAACAAGCAGTCACACAGTGAAGACAAATAGATAATGCAAACAGGCAATGACTTCACAAGGACCAATCTGCAAATAAAGAGATGGGAAGGATAGAACCAGTGGCTCGTTGAAGACAATGATTTGTTGGACCAGTTCCAGTTGCTGTGACAACTGTACGTCTGGTTAGGGAGGCTGAGATTCAACTCAGAAGACCGCGTCTTCACCTTATTCCCCTTGAGCTAAGGACACCCAGTCCTCGCCCAATTACTCTGGTAAGCCTTCAAGGTAGACTTCCAAACCTTCACAGACTTCGTTCACCGGTGATTCACAATGACTCTTGGATGCTCAGAACGCGACGCCTAACCGGATGGAGGATTCACAGTCCTCAAGTGTAATAAGTCTTCAGATCACACAGACAGGAAGACTTCAGTGATGCCTAACACTCTTTGGCTCTGGGTGTTTAGGGCTTTATCCTCGCAAGGATTTCTCTCTCAAAGGCTTCGAGGTGGGTTGCTCTCAACGACAAAAGCCATGCACTAACTCTGAGCAGCCAACCAATTTATGGTGTAGGGGGTGGGCTATTTATAGCCACTAGGCAACTCGACCTGATTTGTCTGAAATGACCCTGGGTCACTAAGGAACTGACACGTGTTCCAATGGTCAGATTTCAAACACACACGGCAACTTTACTTAAGCTACAAGCAAAGCTGACTTATCCAGCTCTGGATAAGATTTGCTCTCATTGTCTTCGCTCGAAGACATAGGATTTTGGTTAAGCATCACTTCAGTCATTCTGACTGGTTCACTTGGACCCCACTTAACAGTACGGTGGTTCCTATGACTCAACAAAGAAGAAAAAGAACGACGAAACAACTAAGTCTTCACGCTCCATAGTCTTCACGCGATGTCTTCTCTTGTCATAGTATTCAACGTGAATGTCTTCACATACCACCTTTGACTTCAATGTCTTCATAAATTTTTAGGGGTCATCTCCAGTAGGAAAACCGAATCAATGAGGGACTTCTACCTGTGTTATCCTGCAATTCTCACAAACACATTAGTCCCTCAACCAGATTTGTCGTCAATACTCCAAAACCAACTAGGGGTGGCACTAGATGCACTTACAATCTCCCCATTTTTGGTGATTGATGACAAACTGGTTGAAGTTTTCAACGGGGATAGAAATATGGGAAATTGTAAAGGATTTAAGTATTGTCTTCGTAAGTAGCAGAAAGGCTCCCCCCTGAAGATGTGCATATAAGTATTTTGCTTTTGAATGTAAATGCACATGGCAGGTTGTACTTGCGGAGCTCCTCTTCTACTTATGAAGACAATTCATCATGCATGAAATGATATAATGAAGATAATGACATGCATAATGAAAAATGAACGTCTGCAAAATGACTACATGCGGAATTTATCGTCGCACATGCGGAATTTATCATCGCATCACATAGTGTCGAAAAAGGTAGCAGACGACCATCAAGTTTAAGTGTTACAACTCAAAACGAACCAAATGTTTCAAAAGCGAGAGTTGTAAGCACTTGGCAAAAGTAGCAAAAAGTAAAGCAACCACCCATATGGACCCGCTTGAAGACTATCAACTCATATGCTTCTCCCCCTTTTGTCAGTAATGACCAAAAAGGTTTGAAGACATAGAGCTTCTACTCGTTCCCATGAGGTACAGGCGAAGCAGCAGGGTCGTCGTTGAGGTCCGGTGGTGCAGAAGAACTTGGTGCAGTGTCGAGACGCGCTGAAGGTGGAGGTGGTGAAGTCGCATCATCTTGATCATCGATAACTCTGGCATTCACCGTGGCAGCTGAGGAAGAATAGTCAGATTCTTCAAGGGAGGGAGTCCGACGCAAGTGAGCATTCCTTGGAGGAGTGGAGTCAAACTTGAATCTTTCTGTGAAGCCATCGTCTTGAAGATCTTCTTCAGCAGTGAGCAAAGTCGAACTCTTCCAAGACCTCCGACAGGTTTCATGTGTGACAAAGGTATTCTTGGTGGCAAGATTACGAATGCGATTGACGTCCACCAAGAGGCTTTGCATCTGACGCTTAAGCCAGTCATGATGCTTATCCTGTTTCTGATGTACCGCGACGAGAAGCTCTCGGTCATTGAGAACACGAGATCGCTTCCGAGGCCTTTGGGAAATGATGCTTCCAGTGTCGTCAGTTTGGGCGCGAGGGGCACGTGTGTTACCAGCCAAGGGATAAACATGAGAGACTGCCTGAACTCCTTCAATGGGCTGGGTGAAGCTTTGATGATCAACGTTGTGAAGATAGATTGGATCATTAGCAGGCTCTGGGTAAATATCTTCAATAGAAAGATCAACCTCTGGCAAGAATACAAGCTGATTGTGCACAGACGGCTGATAGTTGAAGGCAGAGTGGAGCTTGATAAGGCGCATTACCCACGGAGCGTAGAACTTCAGACCAAAAGTGTCGGAGCCAGATGCAGCCAACTGCCTGATGAAGAAGTCTTGAGCATTGAAGCTTATGCCATTGAAGATATAGAAAACCGAAGTCTTCATTGCTCCTTCAAGCTTCGCTGTAGATGAATGTCCTTTGACAGGCCATAGAGTCTTTCTAATGATATGATAAATGGTGCAGGACAGATACTCTAGGTCTTCAACAAAGAATTCGGTTGGGTATTCAGCGTCGCGTGGCAAATGCTTCATCATGCTCAGCATTTAACTCATGTTGGGTTCTGGCTTCTGGAAAATGCTCTCCAAAGCATTCTGGTATTGTTGACAACCTGGTTCATAGTATTCACCGGGAGTGGGCAGGGCTGTGAGCTCAATGATGTCTTGAGCTTTAGCTTCATGATGGACATCTCCTGTCATCCACTCAAGGATTCAAGTCTTCGGATCCTTGTTGTATCCACGAATGTGGAGGGTAGCATAGAATTGAAGCAGAAGTTCTTCATTCCAGTGTTCCTTTGCAGTCACAAAATTAAGCAGACCCGCATCACGGAAGCAGTCAAGGGCTTCTTCAAGGCATGGCAGTCCAGCAATGGCTTCACAGTCAAGATGCATGTGAGGGAAGATGCGTCCCTGATTGTACAAGATGCATGAATAATAGCTTCGCTGCTGATAACTCCAGAATCGGTCCGAAGAGATTCTTGGCCTAGTGTACGGGTTCTTGGCACTGTTGAAGAATGTGTTGTGTGCCTTGAATCCATTCAGATTAAATGATCCTGGTGAAGTTGCAGTACCTGGAAACCGTGGTGCCTTGGCTTTGCCTTCTGGACATGAGGCCTGTGCTCCACATGATAGGCAAACTGAGGTCGGGGAACAGGCGGAGGAACCAGGATTGGCCAGCGACAGTAACAAGCTGTCCACGATCATATGCTTGCTCGATGGTGTGTGGCCTTGGAGGAGGTACAGGAGCAGAGGCATTGGCTTCAGGCAGCGGATTTGCTTCGGGTGCTGCATTTGCTTCAGGTGCATTCACTTCTGGCACCACATTAGTTTCAGGCGCCACATTAGCTTCAGCCATGACGACGTCATTGGCTTTAGTGTTGATGTTGGTGGCCACCTCAGTATTGGTAACCTCCACTTCAGGAGCTGGAGGGTTGGACACGTTCTCCTCGAGAACAACTTCAGGGTTGGACGAGGGTGTACCAAAACGTTCTTCTTCTCTTGGTTCTTCTTCATGGTCATCGGCTGATGCAGCCGGAATATCTTCAGCCGCTTTGGCTTCAGATTCAGGAATGTTCATAGTGTTGGGGAACGTTGCAGAAAACAAAAATTTTCCTACTCGTTTCACCAAGATCATCTAGGAGTTCATCTAGCAACGAGTCATCGGATGCATCTACATACCTTTGTAGATGGCGCACGGAAGCGTTCAAAAGAACGGTGATGATGTAGTCGTACTCGACGTGATCCAAATCACCGATGACCAGCGCCGAACGGACGGCACCTCCGCGTTCAGCACACGTACGGGACGGGAGACGTCTCCTCCTTCTTGATCCAGCAAGGGGGGAGGAGAGGTTGATGAAGATCCAGCAGCACGACGGCGTGGTGGTGGATGTAGGGCGTCACAGAAGCAGGGCTTCGCCAAGACTACGAGGGAGAGACGTAACAGGGGGAGATGGAGGCGCCAGGGGCTGGTGTCTTATCCCTCCTCTCCCCCCCACTATATATAGGGGTGCCATGGGGGGGGGGGCACCGGCCCTAGTAGATGAGATCTACTAGGGGGGGCGGCGGCCAAGGGGAGGTTTCCCTCCCCCCCAAGGCACCTAGGGGTGCCTTCCACCACATGGACTCTTCCATGGTGGAAACCCTAGGCGCATGGGCCTATAGGGGCTGGCGCCCCAGCCCACTATGGGCTGGGTTCCCTCCTATTTCAGCCCATGGGGCCCTCCGGGATAGGTGGCCCCACCCGGTGGACCCCCGGGACCCTTCCGGTGGTCCCGGTACAATACCGATAACCCCGAAACTTGTCCCGATGCTCGAAACAGCACTTCCTATATATAATTCTTTACCTCCGGACTATTCCTGAACTCCTCGTGACGTCCGGGATCTCATCCGGGACTCCGAACAACATTCGGGTTACTGCATATACATATCTTCACAACCCTAGCGTCACCGAACCTTAAGTGTGTAGACCCTACGGGTTCGGGAGACAAGCAGACATGACCGAGACGACTCTCCAGTCAATAACCAACAGCGGGATCTGGATACCCATGTTGGCTCCCACATGCTCCACGATGATCTCATCGGATGAACCACGATGTCGAGGATTCAATCAACCCCGTACGCAATTCCCTTTGTCAATCGATATGTTACTTGCCCGAGATTCGATTGTCGGTATCCCAATACCTCGTTCAATCTCGTTACCGACAAGTCACTTTACTCGTACCGTAATGCATGATCCCGTGACCAGACACTTTGTCACTTTGAGCTCATTATGATGATGCATTACCGAGTGGGCCCAGCGATACCTCTCCGTCATACGGAGTGACAAATCCCAGTCTTGATCCATGTCAACCCAACAGACACTTTCGGAGATACCCGTAGTCTACCTTTATAGTCACCCAGTTACGTTGTGACGTTTGGTATACCCAAAGCACTCCTACGGTATCCGGGAGCTACACGATCTCATGGTCTAAGGAAAAGATACTTGACATTGGAAAACTCTAGCAAACGAACTATACGATCTTGTGCTATGTTTAGGATTGGGTCTTGTCCATCACATCATTCTCCTAATGATGTGATCTCGTTATCAATGACATCCAATGTCCATAGTCAGGAAACCATGACTATCTGTTGATCAACGAGCTAGTCAACTAGAGGCTTACTAGGGACATGTTGGTGTCTGTTATTCACACATGTATTACGATTTCCGGATAACACAATTATAGCATGAATAAAGACAATTATCATGAACAAGGAAATATAATAATAATGCTTTTATTATTGCCTCTAGGGCATATTTCCAACACATAGTAGGAGAGACTTTAGGAAAGACTTCGTGTGAAACGGATTGGCGCTCTTCTCCTTCTGGAACACTTGACAATGTGACCTGTGGCCCTGGTCCTTTGTGAAGCCTGCGAAATGCTGGCGACGCCTGTGGAGATGGAGTTGGTTGGGCCTCAAAGTCTTCACTGTCAATCACGGGAGTGGTGACCTGTGGTGGGGGAGTGACTGGTGTTTGTTCAGCACGAGGGGATTCTTGAGGGTGATCAGCCCATGAGTCATCCTGAGCAATTGGCATCAATGGACGACCAATGCTAATGAGTTCGCTGTTCGTGAGAACAGGCGATGATACCAAATTGTGCTTGATCTGAGGAAGGACTTCATCATCTTCAACATTGTCGTGATGACCATTGTCTTCAGCTGTGGTGGGGTCAACAGCTGGATTCTCTTCAGATTCAGGAGCCTCTATGGAAGCAAGCTCATGAACTACCAGACGATGTTCACGATGTTCAGATGCAGGACGAGCAACAGAAATTGGCTTGATAAGAAGGGGCTCTATGGAAGCAGCCCGGTCTCTCTTCTTTGTTTTCCTTTTCTTGGTTGGGGGATCAGCATGTGAAGACTGAAGAACAGCTAGCCGATATCTTCACAAAGCCCTTGGATGAGAAGAGATTTAGCAAGTTTCGGTGTGAGCTAAATATTCTAGAATCTTCGATTGTTCTTTGAAAAGGACACTCATCCTAACACTTATGCAAAATTAATGACTTAGATGTGCAACACATGAAGAAACATTTTCTTCAATCAATGAAGAATAACACTCTAAGTGTGATGAAATTAACGAAGAATTGATTCTCAGAACCCTATAATAATTGTATGCGGTGTCTGAAATCATCATTCTTATACGGTGGGTCACGCTACCACCAAAAATTGAAATTCCTCAGTTGTTCATATTCTTCAACTTTGCATTGTCTTCACTGTTTCCGTCGTTTTTCTGCATTGGCTATATTTATATATGAGTTTATGTTCTCTACAACATTCACTTATTGCTAATTCTTCAAGTTGGTTTTTTTCTGCTAAGTGAATGTGATCGGACCCTTTCCCCCTCTATGCTATACTCAACCCAATCTGTTCACAAATTCTTCATGTGCGTTCTATTTGAAACTCGTTCAAAATCTTCACCGTGTCCTTGTCAGCTGAAGAAATTGCGAAAAGAACTTTAAAACCTATCTTATCTAAATTTTCGGCTTTGCCGCTCAAACCGTTCCGCATCCCATGATACACTTATCCTTTCACCCACGATCGTACACGATCTCCACCTCTCAGTACGTGGGTGACACATGTCAAGCGAATGAGAAGGGTCAGGGGCACGTTCGTCCAATTTCTTCGGGCGAACAGTTTTTCACCGTGGCTATAAATACCCCTCTTCCCCTTCCTCACTTCTTTTACTCCGTTTGACCTCTCTCCAGCTCGAGCTTCTCAAACCCTAGCGCCGCCGCTACTTCATCGTCGCCGGTGAGGAAGAGCTTCACTGCCTTGACCTCGTCGCCGCCGTACTCGCGCCGGCCGCGGAAATCTTCACTCCGCCGCCGCCGTAGCCGTCTTCCTCCGCCAAGTTAGGGCGTGGAAGATCTACACAGACGAACTTCACCTCTCCACCTCACTGTTCGTCGTGTTCTTCATCCAGGGTAATTAAAAGTTACTTTTACTGCCCTCGTTGATTCGAATGAATATATACAAAATCTTCAAAGGTGTTTTTCTTCATATCTTCACACACTAAAACACCTCTCATATCATCTGTTCTTGATTCATTTCTCTAAGCTATGTTTTTCTTTAAGATTCCTCAAATGTCTGGATTCTTGATCTACACATATCTGGAACCTAAGATAAAGAACGCTTAGTGAAATTCTTCAAGACTCACCTGATCAAATTCCTCAAACTTGTTCTTTTTACAAACCTTCCGAGAATGCATATGACCTCTCCAAATTCCTCGTAACTATACTTTGTTCACAGGTACTCATGTCAGCTGCTGAATCACTAGGTTCTCATCAACTTAAATCATTTGCAGCACTCCTCGAAAAAAAGTTGCATACTTCTTCAGAGAATTCAATTGTTCAAATTTCTCAACTGAAGAAAATGGCTGACGCTAAGAAGCCACAAAAAGGAGGAAAGAGGGCTGAGGTCAACACAGCGTTTGAGATCCCTGATGATATATATGCTGGGTACTGCACACCTCCTGAGGAAGACAAAAATCAGCGCAGGGTGCGCATTCAGAAGATAAAGAGGAGATGGGCAAGAGAGTGGAGGGAGTACAGGTATGTTACTCCCAAATACATGAAGAAATTCGCACTCAATCCTCCCTGCCCAAGACCTCCATTGGCACCTGGCCAAATAGCTAATCCCACCAGCCTCAAGCGCGGTGAGGATTATCCTGACGAATGGGCAAAGCGCCAAGCCAAGCTGGCCAGGCAAGCTAGAGAAGCAGTGAGAAATTCAATGAAGACTCTGCTGCTGCTGCCAATGAGGCCTCTGCTGTCAAGCCGAAGAAGGCTATGTCAAAGAAGCCTGCACGTAAGCCAAGTGCTTCACCAACAGTGCCCTCAAGGCCAAGTTCCTCAGCAATGCCCTCACGGCCAGAATCCTCAAAGCCCTCACGGCCAATTCCTTATGCTGATCCTGCTCCTCAAAAGTCCTCAGCTCCTCCGCCAAAGTCTTCGGCCGCTCTAACAAAGTCCTCTGCACCTGTGCATCTCGCCACATGTCAAAGGACCACAGGCGTCTCAATAGCCTCAGGAGCTTCAGCTAGTTCCTCAGCTGCACCAATTTCCTCAATGGGACCCTCTCTACTGAAGACAAAGGCCACTGCTGGACGAGGTCCTCGCCCTAGTCCTCAGAAGAAGCAGGTCGCCTTCCAAGTGCCGTCTGAAGAAGACGAAGCTGATGATGATGAACTTGCTGAAATCATCAGAGATAGGCAAGTCAGGGCCGCTAGAGCCAAGGGAACAGATGTGCCACTGCTTTTGGATCCCAAGTTGATCCTCGAGTACATTGATGTTTGGCACAAGAACCCCAACACTCCCATGCCTGATTTCAAGCTGACTCCTGGCCAAAGTCACATGTTGACCCACTAAATTCAAGAAGAAAAATGGAAATTTGAGAAGGCCAGACAGATTAAGAAAGCGCAGTACAAGAAGGAGCGTTATCTGAAGAAAAACATTGTCTCTATGACAACTGAAGAACTTGTCGCTATTCAAACTGAGATCAAGAAACTCAGTGATGAATTTGACGCATACCGCGCTGATTGGCTTGGAGCCAAAGTTCGTTTTGTAAGACTTGCTGATAACTTCACTTCCAATGTTGCTACCCCAACGCAACAGGAAATTCCTCAGGCTGAAGCATCTGCTCAGCCGACTGAAGAACATGCCAACACCGCTGATGAAAATCAGGCTGCTGAAGAAAATGTGAGTTCCAGGGCTGATGACTGCATTCCAGCCGCTGAAGAAATTGCCAGGGCATCCTCTAGTGGTGTGCCTGAAGAAACTGAAGAAATCAAGGCAATTGCATCAGTTGTGTCTGAAGAAAATCAACCAGATTCCTCTGCTCCTCCTGCGCCAACACCAACTCCGATCCTTCCATCTGCATCAGATGTGAAGAAGACCAAGGCTGCAGAGCGTGCAACAGTGAAGAAAAGGAAAGCATTAGCTACTTCAGATTCTTCAGCTTCGAAGAAGATGAAGCCTTTGACCAGTTCATTTGCTAATCCCATTGATGCTGTTCCAATCTCAAGCATGCCATCAAAAGATCTTGTTCCTTTTGGTGAAGAATATGGGATCCCTAGCGGATCTGATGAAGAAAATCATTTTGCTGCTTCGTCAGAGCAGATTGATGAAGAAATTGAAGTGGATACGATCCCTTCAACACCTGTTATCTCCTCGCCTATGCCTCAGTTCACAACTGAAGAGGCTGGCGTTGAAGAAATGGAAGATGAAGATGTGGACGTTGGCTGCTCCACACCAGTGATGAGTGATGAATTCTGGGAAAGTCAGCATCCAAACTCTCCAATGTTCACACCGTTGCAGCAAATACCTCAGTCCCCCGCACAAACTGTTCAAATGGGCTTTGAAGAAACTCACCCCACTTCATCTGTATGTGAGGAAATTCCAGCCACTAGTGCTGAAGAAACTGCTGCCGCTGAACATCTGAAGACACAGACTGCCACTGACGAGGAATCAGAAATTCCTCAGCCTGAAGAACCCGAGATTGCGATTCCTGAGGTCGTGATGCAACTCACTAACACTCCTCTGCCCAAGCCAAAGGATCCATTCTCACGCAAGAAAAAGTTCAACGCTGATGATTTCTTCGGCGAGCACGTATTCTTTGAAGACTACAACCTATATGATTCTGCTCGTATAAGGAAGAGGCGTTTCTGGACTGCTAGTCAAGCAAATTTCTATTCCTTAGTGATGTTCAACAAAGAGAAAATCTTCTACCATGAGCACATTCCTCACGTGGATATGAAATCTCTACCGTGTTTCATGCCAGTCCTCAGTGTTCTTCATGACGCTGGACTGTTAAACTTTTGCTCTGACATCTGTGATTGGAATGAAGAACTGATTCTTCAATTTTATGCAACGCTGCACATCACAGGAGATTCTGAAGATGTGAATTCATGGGTGCTGGACTGGATGTGTGAGAACACTCACTACACAACACCAGCTACTGAATTGCTTCGTGCCTTACCACTCAGTCCTCCCCTTGAAGAAGCTCGTTGCATCTACAGTGAACCTGAGCTTACATGTAACATCCCAAATTTTCAATTTGGAATGTCATACATTAGATCATCATGCATATCATATTTTATTTTGCATTTTGGTTGATCCTAGAAATTCTACGCAACTCAATGACCCACAGAGAGAGTTGGGGATTTCGTTATTTTCATATTTGAGTTTTCTCAAATTTTGAGAATAGGGTCATTTGATTTTATTTATTTTATCATCAATTATTTCTATTACAAAAATATGAGAGAGGGAATAAAATGACTTTCCCAAAATAAAGAAATATTGAGGATTTAATAATAAAATCAAATAAGATTTTTTTCGGAGTTTTTCGGTGTTTTATTTGAATTTAGGAAAAATGTGCGTTTTTCAAAATTGCATTTAGGTCCCAAATAAATGTTCATCTTGTGCGGCTTGATTTTAGAAGCCGTGAAAATTTATTTTGGAATTTTTGGAGTCCGTTTAGTATTTATTTTTATTTTTCTTCCGAGCGAAATATAAAAAAAATGCGAACCGACTTAACGGGCCGTGTCCGACCTGGACACTGGCCCGGGAGGGCTTTATAAGCCGAGGCCCAGCCCCCGGGGGAAACCCTAATCCGCCCCAAGCCGCCCAAGCTGCCGCCACCACCGCCGCCGTCAGATCCCGCCGCCGAGGTCCGCCGCGCCTCGTTTTCCGTGCCGTCGTTTAAAAAAAAGATCGGTTTTCGTCGTTTTTTTAGTTTCGGTTTTTTAAATAGATCGGTTTTTCCGGTTTATTTAAATAGTGAGCGTTCATCCGTTCGTTCATTCTAGCGAGCGTTCGTCGTTTTTCTTTTTCTCGGATTAAATCCGCGATTTTTCTGATCGCGATTCCTGATCCAATTTTCGTTTTAGTATAACTTTTCGCTCGTTTATCGGAATCAGGCGATTCAAGCGCCTAGAGTTTCGTCTCGAAACCCTCTATCCATTTAACCAACTTAAACAAGGTTTTGCTACTGTAAAATTTTCCCTAGATCTAGATTACTAGAACGAAGTTGTTTTCTTTCGCCGTTTGATTTTCGTTGCTTCGTTCGATTTGATTCTTTTTGCAAACCGGAGTTCTTAAGTTGAACCTTCTGGTTAGATCTCTTATTTGAGTTTTACCTATGCATTAGATGACTTCTTATTGTATACTTGTTTGTTTGTCTGCGATAGAATACCCGGAGTGTGCCGCTTGTTACTTCGAATCGCTAGGTTTCGCGGATCATCAGCAAGGCAAGTAACACTTTGATCATACCTTTTCTACTACCCAGTTTTATTGCATTAGATCAATCCTCACACATTGCATGATTAGGATCTAATTACATTGTGGGATGGGAAGTAGATGAGGTAGTACCTATTACCTGTTATTATCAAACCTTTGGGAGTTACTTCTACGTTTGCTTATTATGCTATGCTATGCTAGTAGACGTGGATTGGGTGAGTGATATCCATGACAGATGTGAGATTGTTAATTAATGGTTTATCTAAGGTGGCAACTTAAACACACATCTGGGTGGATTGAGGCACCTGGGTATTCCAGGACTTGCGTGTTTTCTTTTGGACCGCCACCCAGGCTCAAAGGGATCATGAGTCTATTCATACTAGAAACTTCCGTGTCCAGCGACAAGCTATTATCGGCTCTAACATAGTTGACTAAGTTGTGAGAACTCTTACAGTGATGCCGTTGGAGTTGATGGACTCACTTATCTTCCAAGCCTTCCGCTGTTATCGTTATTTGATGGCCTTAAGCCATATTTATTGTAATAAGTTCTCTTATGAGACACTCGATGTAATAAGTGTGTGATTGCTACTCTGCTATAAATCCTCCGAGTACCGTGTGGTGTCAGCATTACTGATCCAAGGATGACACCGGAGCACAGAGATCAGACTGTTTGAGGTCTGGTCGCTACAGAGATGGTATCAGAGCACACGCTGACTGTAGGACACAGCCACTAAGTTAAAAGACCTAGATCACTATTCACTCTCTTCTCTTCTGACTTCTCATCTTTTCTACTCTTTAGGATGGCGGATGCAAGGGAACAAGTTTCACACCGATGAAGATACACCCTTTGGACGACACTTGAAGGAAGTCACTAGATACCTGAACATAGGAGTACCAAGCTTCACCGGAACCTACAACGCCACTTTACCTGAAGAAGAGCGCTGGATGATTCAAGTTCAAGTTCCAGGAAGGACGTTCATGCCAGTCACTGAGCCCATAGAGTTTTCTTTTGATGCACCAACTTGGAGTCTAGGAAAGAGCATGGCAGCTCACATCGCCATGGGACGCATTGGAGAAGTCTACCGCAAGGATCTCAAGGATACTATCTACCAGATTTGTGGGCGCCGAGATGAGCACTGGGAGATGATCAGCACCAGGAAGGATAGATCAATTGCAGCTTTTATCCAGGAGCTAAACCAGCACATTCGACGACAGGAGAACCAGATGTGCGCCGACATGATAGATCTGAAGAAGGCTAAGACTAGAATCAAGGAACTGGAGGAAGAACTCAAGGCTACACGTGAAGATTATGAAGAGGAAATTGAAGTATTGGTGGAGAAGAATGACGACCTAATCAAGAAGATTGGAATATTTATGGGAGGCCCTACGCCAGTAGATGAAGACGAAGAACCCAAGGAAATTAGCCCGGAAGACTACATCATCATCGACGGCACCGACTCGGAAGCAGATAGTAGCGATGATGACTATGTTGATGAAGCTGGAGCAGATATTATGGAGTCAACGACCAGTAGAATATTTCTAGTAGACCACCTCATCAGTAGTAGTAGTCCACCATGTAAATATAGTAGTCCGAGCACTTTTGCGATAGTTAGATCGATTGTATGCCCTTGTTTGATTGATTGAAGTGAATTGTTTGCTTTTGCCTCATGTGCATATGGGTAGTGTTTTCTCTTTAGACCCCTCTATTCTTAATCTCATCTTTTCTAAACCCTCAGATGCCTCCGAGACGTGACCCCGGATTTGCCTTTCCACCGGAGCTCACCCAGTTGATCCAGCAGCAGAACACATTGATGCAGTTGCTAGTCCAGAATCAGAATCAGGGGAACAACAACAACAACCCACCACCACCACCACCTGTTGACCACTTAGCCCGTTTTCTTAGGCTGAATCCGCCGGTGTTTTCCAGTAGCACCGAGCCGATAGTAGCAGATGATTGGCTCCGCAAGACAGCTAGGGAGTTGACCACAGCAGGATGCACAGATGCGAGAGGTGAAGTTTGCCGCACATTCAGCTAGAAGGACCCGCAGCATCATGGTGGGAGAATTTCACAGCCACTTTCCCCTGTCGACACTGTCACATGGGACCAGTTTTTCAGCAAGGCTTTTGTACTGCACATGTTTCAACAGGAGCTATGGCCATGAAGAAGCGTGAGTTTCGCAACTTGCGCCAAGGAGGACGGACAGTTGGCCAGTATGTGGAGGAATTTAGTAAGTTAGCACGTTATGCCCCAGATGACGTCGCTACGGATGCATGCTAAGCAGGAGAAGTTTCTGGAAGGACTGAATGATGAGTTGAGCATGCAGTTGATGGTAGCAACCTTCAACAACTACCAGGAGTTGGTAGATCGTGCTCTTATGATTGAAGGCGAAGCAGCAGCAAATTGAGAATCGCAAGAGGAAGTATGGACAAGGAAGTACAATTCAGGAGCTCAGCAGAAGCCGATGTTTTACCCCTAGACCAGGAGGACATTTTCAGCATACCCATGGAGGAGGTAGCTCGCACAATCACAATGGCACCAAGAATGGAAATGGCAATGGAGGAAGCAACGGCCAGAACCGCACCAACCCATCAACCCAGCCAAGAAGGACCTAAGCCAAGTCACTTGTTTTAAGTGTCAGAAGACCAGGACATTATGCCAATGAATGTCCTGAAGGCAAAATGGCAATGGAAGTTCTGGGAAGAAGCCGAACCCTTTCAACAGGGGACAGGTGAACCACGTTAGCGTGGAGGAGGTTGAAGCTCAGCCCGATGCAGTAATAGGTAAGTTTTTGGTTAAGTCATTTACTGCACTCGTTCTTTTTGATACTGGTGCATCGCATTCATACATCTCAAGGGGATTTGTGGATAAGTATAACCTACCAACCCAAGCCCTTAGGTCACCCATGTTAGTAACCTCGCCTGGAGCAGAGTATGTGGCTAGTCTATGGTGTGATCGGTTACCATTAAGGATTGGTAACTATGTTTTTCCCTCAGACCTAATAGTATTGGAATCTCAAGGATTGGATGTGATATTAGGCATGGATTGGTTATCAAAGTATGAAGGGAATATTGAATGTGCTAGTAAGTCAATTTTGCTTACCACCCCAGAAGGGAGAAGGATCAAGTATGTATCCCGGCATGTGCCAAAGAGGACTCAAGTAAATTGCCTAACAGGAGTTGTGCAGGAGGAAGTACCAGTGGTAAGGATTTCCCTGATGTATTTCCAGAGTTGCCAGGCATGCCATCGGATAGAGACATTGAGTTTTTGATTGAGCTTTTGCCAGGCACTGGGCCAATATCAAAGAGACCATATAGGATGCCAGCAAAGGATTTGGTGGAAATTAAGAAGCAGATTAAGGAGTTACTGGATAAGGGATATATCCGCCCAAGTTCTTTGCCTTGGGGATCGCCAGTACTTCTAGTGGAGAAGAAGGATGGATCGTTAAGGATGGTTGTTGATTATCGAGGATTGAATGAAGTAATGATCAAGAACAAGTACCCACTACCAATGATCAATGATCTGTTTGATCGATTGCAAGGAGCTAAGGTATTTTCCAAGATCGATCTGCGATCAGGATACCACCAGTTGAAGATTCGAGAACAGGATATTCCTAAGACAGCTTTTACCACCAGGTATGGGCTGTATGAGTATACCGTTATGTCATTTGGTCTGACTAACGCACCTGCCTATTTTATGAACATGATGAACAAAGTGTTTATGGAGTTCTTGGATAAGTTCGTCGTAGTGTTCATTGATGATATCCTGGTTTACTCGAAGAATGAAGAGGAGCATAAGGAGCATTTGCGTTTGGTACTTGGAAAGCTCAGAGAACATCAATTATATGCCAAGTTTAGCAAATGTGAGTTTTGGTTGAAGGAAGTAGGATTCCTCGGACACGTTATATTCGGAGAAGGTATAGCAGTATGATCCCACTAAAGTTGATACCGTGACCAAGTGGGAAGCACCAACACAGTTGGAGAGATCCGGAGTTTTCTTGGACTCGCAGGATACTACCGGAGGATTTATTGAGAATTTCTCAAAGATTGCGAAGCCTATGACTGAGTTGTTGAAGAAAGATACCAAGTTCATATGGACAGAGGAATGTGAGGCTAGTTTCCAAGATTGAAGAAACGTTTGGTTACCTCACCAGTGTTGATTTTGCCAGACCAGACCAAGGATTATGAGGTGTATTGCGACGCTTCACGTCGAGGACTTGGAGCAGTGCTTATGCAGGAAGGGAGAGTTGTTTCATATGCCTCAAGACAACTGAAGCCTCATGAGTTGAATTATGCCACGCATGATTTGGAGTTAGCAGCCGTAGTGCATGCTTTGAAACATGGAGACATTTTCTCATTGGAAATCATTGTGAGGTGTACACGGATCATAAGAGTTTGAAGTACATTTTCACACAGAAGGAGTTGAATCTCAGACAAAGGAGATGGTTGGAGCTTATCAAGGATTATGATATGAAATTGCATTATCACCCCGGAAAGGCTAATGTAGTAGCTGACGCATTAAGCCATAAGAGCCATGTCAATACATTAATGACGGGAGAAATACCAGGAGTTAGCCGAAAATCTTCGTGAACTATGTTTGGAAATAGTTCCGAGAGGCTATGTAGCAGCATTGGAGATTCAGTCAACCTTGATGGATAAGAATCAGGGAAGCTCAGAAACTGACAAAGAGATTGCCGCTATAAGGAGAAACTGAGCAAAGGAAAAGCTAAAGGATTTCGTGAGGATGAGCACGACACCCTATGGTTTGAAGACCGTGTTTACGTGCCCAATGACCCGGAGATCAGGAAGTTGATTTTGCAAGAGGCACACGACTCATATTCATTCACCCAGGAAATACCAAGATGTATTTGGATTTGAAGGATATTTTCTGGTGGACCGGAATGAAGAAGGATATTGCGGAGTATGTAGCAGTTTGTGATGTATGTCAGAGAGTAAAGGCAGAGCATCAGAAGCCAGCAGGATTGTTACAACCATTGCCGATACCCGAATGGAAGTGGGATAAGCTAGGCATGGATTTTATCACGGGATTGCCCAGGACTCGTTCAGGCTATGACTCGATTTGGGTTGTAGTTGATCGATTGACGAAAGTAGCTCATTTCATCCCAGTAAAGACCACTTACACTCAGTGCTAAGTTGGCAAAGATATACATGACCAGGATCTGTATGTCTGCATGGAGTTCCGAGGAGTATCGTATCAGATAGAGGAACCCAGTTTACCTCAAAGTTCTGGAACAGTTGCACGAAACTTTGGGTACCAGGCTAGAATTCAGTACAGCTTTTCATCCACAGAACAGATGGACAGACCGAGAGAGTCAATCAGATTTTGGAGGATATGCTGAGAGCTTGTGCGCTAGATTATGGATCTAGTTGGGACGATAATTTGCCATATGCAGAGTTCTCTTACAACAACAGTTATCAAACCAGTTTAAAGATGGCCCCTTTCGAAGCTTTGTACGGAAGGAGGTGCAGGACACCGTTGTCATGGGACGAAGTTGGAGACCGCCAGTTGTTTGGACCTGACTTGATTAAAGAGTCTGAACAGAAGGTGAAGTTGATTCGCGATAGGCTCAAGGTAGCCCAGTCCAGACAGAAAGAGTTATGCAGATTCTAAACGCAAGGAGACAGTTTACGAAGTTGGAGATAGAGCTTATCTTCGAGTATCTCCACTTCGGGGAACAAAGCGTTTTGGAGTTAAAGGGAAGTTAGCGCCACGATTTGTAGGACCATATCGAGTTTTGGAGCGTATGGGAGAAGTGGCCTACAAGTTGGAATTGCCCGAAGGATTGTCAGGAGTTCATGATGTGTTCCACGTTTCCCAGTTGAAGAGATGTCACGCGGAGATGGCTGACATACCGTTGAGAGACACAGTGCCTTTGGAAACTATTCAGTTGGATAACGATTTGACGTACGAGGAGAACCAATTAAGATCCTCGAGTTTGCCAGTCGAGTCACTCGCAGCAAGGTTATCAAGTTTTGCAAAGTTCAGTGGAGCCACCACACGGAGGATGAAGCCACCTGGGAAGAGAGGAAGATTTGCTCAAGGACCACCCTCACCTATTTTCTAGCCAACCCGAATCTCGAGGGCGAGATTCATCTTAAGGGGGGTAGGTTTGTAACATCCCAAATTTTCAATTTGGAATGTTATACATTAGATCATCATGCATATCATATTTTATTTTGCATTTTGGTTGATCCTAGAAATTCTACGCAACTCAATGACCCACGGAGAGAGTTGGGGATTTCGTTATTTTCATATTTGAGTTTCTCAAATTTTGAGAATAGGATCATTTGATTTTATTTATTTTATCATCAATTATTTCTATTACAAAAATATGAGAGAGGGAATAAAATGACTTTCCCAAAATAAAGAAATATTGAGGATTTAATAATAAAATCAAATAAGATTTTATTTCGGAGTTTTTCGGTGTTTTATTTGAATTTAGGAAAAATGTGCGTTTTTCAAAATTGCATTTAGGTCCCAAATAAATGTTCACCTTGTGCAGCTTGATTTTAGAAGCCCGTGAAAATTTATTTCGGAATTTTTGGAGTCCGTTTATATTTCTTTTTATTTTTCTTCCGAGCGGAATATAAAAAAATGCGAATCGACTTAACGGGCCGTGTCCGACCTGGACACTGGCCCGGGAGGGCTTTATAAGCCGAGGCCCAGCCCCGGGGGGAAACCCTAATCCGCCAAGCCGCCAGCCGCCGCCGCCGCCGCGGTCGCCGCGCCGCGTTTCCGCCGTCGTTAAAAAAGATTTTTCGGTTTTTTTTAGATTCGGTTTTTTTAAATAGATCGGTTTTTCCGGTTTATTTAAATAGCGAGCGTTCGTCCGTTCGTTCGTTCTAGCGACGTTCGTCGTTTTTTTCTTTTTCTCGGATTAAATCCGCGATTTTTCTGATCGCGATTCCTGATCCAATTTTCATTTTAGTATAACTTTTCGCTCGTTTATCGGAATCAGGCGATTCAAGCGCCTAGAGTTTCGTCTCGAAACCCTCTATCCGTTTAACCAACTTAAACAAGGTTTTGCTACTGTAAAATTTGCCCTAGATCCATATTACTAGAACAAAGTTGTTTTCTTTCGCCGTTTGATTTTCGTTGCATCGTTCGATTTGATTCTTTTTGCAAACCGGAGTTTTTAAGTTGAACCTTCTGGTTAGATCTCTTATTTGAGTTTTACCTGTGCATTAGATGAGTACTTATTGTATGCTTGTTTGTTTGTCTGCGATAGAATACCCGGAGTGCGCCGTTTGTTACTTCGAATCGCTAGGTTTCGCGGATCATCAGCAAGGCAAGTAACACTTTGATCATACCTTTTTCTACTACCCAGTTTTATTGCATTAGATCAATCCTCACACATTGCATGATTAGGATCTAATTACATTGTGGGATGGGAAGTAGATGAGGTAGTACCTATTACCTGTTATTATCAAACCTTTGGGAGTTACTTCTACGTTTGCTTATTATGCTATGCTATGCTAGTAGACGTGGATTGGGTGAGTAATATCCATGACAGATGTGAGATTGTTAATTAATGGTTTATCTAAGGTGGCAACTTAAACACACATCTGGGTGGATTGAGGCACCTGGGTATTCCAGGACTTACCTGTTTTCTTTTGGACCGCCACCCAGGCTCAAAGGGATCATGAGACTATTCATACTAGAAACTTCCGTGTGCAGCCACAAGCTATTATGGGCTCTAGCATAGTTGACTAAGTTGTGCGAACTCTTATAGTGGTAGACTAGCAGATGTAGGGGATGTAGGTGGTACGGTCTACCCGTTCGTAAGGTGCTAGCGCTTCTGAAAGACTATGTCTCGGTCATCCGTCTTCTCAAACACCTTGTAGTGTGAGAAACCAAATGGAGGCGATCGAGTCTTGTGGGGAAAAGTGCGGAAACCTCTGCAGAGTGTAATAAACTAATCATGGTTAGCCGTGTCCCCGGTTATGGACATCTTGATTATCTAGTACCTGGATTTTCATGTGAATCTCAACATGTTACTCTAAATTAATTTTGTTGGGTTATGTTTAATGATGATGCTTAATTGGGATTGAGAATGCTGTCAACCATTCTCAATGTTTAACCACTACCATGATAGTTAAATAAAATTATTCCTTTGAAGTAGGGAAAAATTGGCTTTACACAAAACTGTAACCGTAGAGCTTTCCACCAGCCAAATATGCATATAGTATAGCTGTTTCATTCCATTACTCTATGTGTTACATTGCCAGCATATTCCATGTGCTGACCCGTTTCGGGCTGCAACGTTAATGTTGCAGACTTTTCAGACGACGATTAAGGAGTTTTTAGGTCGTGGTCCTATACTCAGTGATGCCGTTGGAGTTCATGGACTCACTTATCTTCCAAGCCTTCCGCTGTTATAGTTATTTGATGGCCTTAAGCCATATTTATTGTAATAAGTTCTCTTATGAGACACTCGATGTAATAAGTGTGTGATTGCTACTCTGCTATAAATCCTCCGAGTACTGTGTGGTGTCAGCATTACTGATCCAGGGATGACACCGGAGCACAGAGATCAGACTGTTTGAGGTCTGGTCGCTACATTACAAATCACTACATGCAGGTTTTGATGAAACCTTTGAAGCTAGGTTAGGCCCCATGAACCAAATTCCTCATGAAGGAATTACTTTATGTGGCGAGAACTGTCTATCGTATTCTTACAAGGACAATGAGTCCTATCAAAGGCCACGACTCATCTGATGAGGAAATTGTTGGCATCATGAAGAATCTGGTATTCAACATCGTTCATGGCATTCCTGTCAATTATCACAATTTCTTCATGAGGACTCTGGCAAATGTTGCACTGTCTCTGTTTGAGCTGAAGCCTTATGCGCCTTGGATTATGGATTCCTCAGGACAAGGTCTTCACTCAACTACAAAGCTGATCTTCAGAATCACCTCAGCTACTTGCCCCCAATTGAAGTCCTCAAGCGGACCTATTCCTCAGTTGATGAAAAGGGCAAGGCACCAGCTGTTATAGATGAAGGCATTCGTCCATTGGGTGGACAGTTTCGCAAAGCTGCCTCTTATTCCACCAATGATGACTCTGCCACACATGACTCTGCCAATGCACCCAAGTCTACTCCTCAAGCCACTGCTCCTTGTGTGATGACTGATCGTGAGCTTCTGCTTAGTCTTCACCAGAAGGTGGATTGAAATCATAAATGGGTTAAGCGCCAGTTTGGTTCATTTCTTCACAACATGACTGAGGGATCCTGGATTAGGGGGTCTCCGGACAGCCGGACTATATCCTTTGGCCGGACTGTTGGACAATGAAGATACAAGATTGAAGACTTTGTCTCGTGTCCCGATAGGACTCTACTTGGCGTGGAAGGCAAGCTAGGCAATACGGATATGTATATCTCCTCCTTTGTAACCGACCTTGTGTAACTCTAGACCCCTCCGGTGTCTATATAAACCGGGGGGTTTTAGTCCGTAGGACAACATACAATCATACCATAGGCTAGCTTCTAGGGTTTAGCCTCTCCGATCTCGTGGTAGATCAGCTCTTGTAATACTCATATCATCAAGAATAAATCAAGCAAGACATAGGGTTTTACCTCCATCAAGAGGGCCCGAACCTGGGTAAAACATCGTGTCCCCTGGCTCCTATTACCATCCGCCTTAGACGCACAGTTCAGGACCCCCTACCCGAGATCCGCCGGTTTTGACACCGACATTGGTGCTTTCATTGAGAGTTCCTCTGTGTCGTCGCCATTAGGCTTGATGGCTCCTACGATCATCGATAGCGATGCAGTCCAGGGTGAGACTTTTCTCCCCAGACAGATCTTTGTGTTCGGTGGCTTCGCACTGTGGGCCAACTCGCTTGGCCATCTGGAGCAGATCGAAAGTTACGCCCCTGGCCACTAGGTCAGGTTTGGAAGCTTAAACTACATGGACGATATCCGCGGAGAATTGATCTTCGACGGATTCGAGCCCCTGCCTTGTGCGCCGTGCGGTCACGATGAGTATGATTTAGCTCTACTATCAAACAGTGTTCGAGAAATCGCGCCGGCAGCCGCTCGTGGATGGGTGGATAGACCCCGCCACGGAGGCCGTATCCTCTGCGGCGATCGAGCCGAATATCAACCTTACCCTTCACGAGAGCCGTGTTACTGAACTGCGGATCCTTCTCCGGCAACGGACTCCCAACCGCCTGCGCCCGTTTCTGTCGAATCCAATTGGGCGCCGATCATGGAGTTTACCTCCGCGAATATTTTTCAGCACTCGGCCTTTGGCAACATACTGAACACATTAAGGTCTCTCTCCTTGTCAGTGTTGGGGAACGTAGTAATTTCAAAATTTCCCTACGCACACGCAAGATCATGGTGATACATAGCAACGAGAGGGGAGAGTGTGATCTACGTACCCTTGTAGATCGACAACGGAAGCGTTTGGTTGATGTAGTCGTACGTCTCACGGCCCGACCGATCAAGCACCGAAACTACGGCACCTCCGAGTTCTAGCACACGTTCAGCTCGATGACGATCCCCGGACTCCGATCCAGCAAAGTGTCGGGGAAGAGTTCCGTCAGCACGACGGCGTGGTGACGATCTTGATGTACTACCGTCGCAGGGCTTCGCCTAAGCACCGCTACAATATTATCGAGGACTATGGTGGAAGGGGGCACCGCACACGGCTAAGAATATGATCACACGTGGATCAACTTGTGTGTCTAGGGGTGCCCCCTGCCCCCGTATATAAAGGAGCAAGGGGAGGAGGCCGGCCGGCCCCTATAGGCGCCAGGAGGAGTCCTCCTCCTAGTAGGAGTAGGACTCCTACTAGGAGGGGGAAAGAAGTGGGGAGGGAGAGAGGAAAGGGGGGCGCCGCCCCCCTCTCCTAGTCCAATTCGGACCAGGGGGAGGAGGCGCGGCCCACCTCTGGCTGCCCCTCTCTCTCTCCACTAAGGCCCATATGGCCCATTACTTCTCCCGGGGGGGTTCCGGTAACCCTCCGGCTCTCCGGTTTTCTCCGAAATCACCCGGAACACTTCCGGTGTCCGAATATAGCCGTCCAATATATCAATCTTTATGTCTCGACCATTTCGAGACTCCTCGTCATGTCCGTGATCACATCCAGGACTCCGAACTAACTTGCGGACCCTATGGGTTCGAGAACAATGTAGACATGACCGAGACACGTCTCCGGTCAATAACCAATAGCGGAACCTGGATGCTCTTATTGGCTCCTACATATTCTACGAAGATCTTTATCGGTCAGACCGCATAACAACATACGTTGTTCCCTTTGTCATCGGTATGTTACTTGCCCGAGATTCGATCGTCGGTATCTCAATACCTAGTTCAATCTCATTACCGGCAAGTCTCTTTACTCGTTCCGTAATACATCATCTCGCAATTAACTCATTAGTTGCAATGCTTGCAAGGCTTATGTGATGTGTATTACCGAGAGGGCCCAGAGATACCTCTCCGACAATCGGAGTGACAAATCCTAATCTCGAAATACGCCAACCCAACATGTACCTTTGGAGACACCTATAGAGCACATTTATAATCACCCATTTACGTTGTGACGTTTGGTAGCACACAAAGTGTTCCTCCGGCAAACGGGAGTTGCATAATCTCATAGTCATAGGAACATGTATAAGTCATGAAGAAAGCAATAGCAACATACTAAACGATCGGGTGCTAAGCTAATGGAATGGGTCATGTCAATCAGATCATTCTCCTAATGATGTGATCCTGTTAATCAAATAAAAACTCTTTGTTCATGGTTAGGAAACATAACCATCTTTGATTAACGAGCTAGTCAAGTAGAGGCATACTAGTGACACTCTGTTTGTCTATGTATTCACACATGTATTATGTTTCCGGTTAATACAATTCTAGCATGAATAATAAACATTTATCATGATATAAGGAAATAAATAATAACTTTATTATTTCCTCTAAGGCATATTTCCTTTAGTCTCCCACTTGCACTAGAGTCAATAATCTAGATTACACAGTAATGATTCTAACACCCATGGAGCCTTGGTGCTGATCATGTTTTGCTCGTGGAAGAGGCTTAGTCAACGGGTCTGCAACATTCAGATCCGTATGTATCTTGCAAATCTCTATGTCTCCCACCTGGAATAGATCCCGGATGGAATTGAAGCGTCTCTTGATGTGATTGGTTCTCTTGTGAAATCTGGATTCCTTTGCCAAGGCAATTGCACCAGTATTGTCACAAAAGATTTTCATTGGACCCGATGCACTAGGTATGACACCTAGATCGGATATGAACTCCTTCATCCAGACTCCTTCATTTGCTGCTTCCGAAGCAGCTATGTACTTCGCTTCACATGTAGATCCCGCTACAACGCTTTGTTTAGAACTGCACCAACTTACAGCTCCAGCGTTTAATGTAAACACGTATCCGGTTTGCGATTTAGAATCGTCCGGATCAGTGTCAAAGCTTTCATCAACGTAACCTTTTATGATGAGATCTTTGTCACCTCCATATATGAGAAACATATCCTTAGTCCTTTTCAGGTATTTCAGGATGTTCTTGACCGCGGTCCAGTGATCCACTCCTGGATTACTTTGGTACCTCCCTGCTAGACTTATAGCAAGGCACACATCAGGTCTGGTACACATCATTGCATACATGATAGAGCCTATGGCTGAAGCATAGGGAACATCTTTCATATTCTCTCTATCTTCTACAGTGGTCGGGCATTGAGTCTTACTCAACTTCACACCTTGTAACACAGGCAAGAACCCTTTCTTTGCTTGATCCATTTTGAACTTCTACAAACTTTGTCAAGGTATGTGGTTTGTGAAAGTCCAATTAAGCGTCTTGATCTATCTCTATAGATCTTAATGCCTAGTATGTAAGCAGCTTCACCGAGGTCTTTCATTGAAAAACTCTTATTCAAGTATCCCTTTATGCTATCCAGAAATTATATATCATTTCCAATTAGTAATATGTCCTCCACATATAATATCAGAAATGCTACAGAGCTCCCACACACTTTCTTGTAAATACAGGCTTCTCCAAAAGTCTGTATAAAACCAAATGCTTTGATCACACTATCAAAACGTTTATTCCAACTCCGAGAGGCTTGCACCAGTCCATAAATGGATCGCTGGAGCTTGCACACTTTGTTAGCTCCCTTTGGATTGACAAAACCTTCTGGTTGCATCATATACAACTCTTCTTCCAGAAATCCATTCAGGAATGCAGTTTTGACATCCATCTGCCAAATTTCATAATCATAAAATGTGGCAATTGCTAACATGATTCGGACAGACTTAAGCATCGCTACGGGTGAGAAGGTCCCATCGTAGTCAATCCCTTGAACTTGCCGAAAACCTTTTGCGACAAGTCGAGCTTTGTAGACAGTAATATTACCGTCAGCGTCAGTCTTCTTCTTGAAGATCCATTTATTCTCAATTGCTTGCCGATCATCGGGCAAGTCAACCAAAGTCCATACTTTGTTCTCATACATGGATCCCATCTCAGATTTCATGGCTTCAAGCCATTTTGCGGAATCTGGGCTCACCATCACTTCTTCATAGTTCGTAGGTTCATCATGATCTAGTAGCATGACTTCCAGAACAGGATTACCGTACCACTCTGGCGCGGATCTCACTTTGGTTGATCTACGAGGTTCAGTAGTATCTTGTTCTGAAGTTTCATGATCATCATCATTAGCTTCCACACTAACTGGTGTAGGTGTCACTGAAACAGTTTTCTGTGATGCACTACTTTCCAATAAGGGAGCAGGTACAGTTACCTCGTCAAGTTCTACTTTCCTCCCACTCACTTCTTTCGAGAGAAACTCCTTCTCCAGAAAGTTTCCGAACTTAGCAACAAAAGTCTTGCCTTCGGATCTGTGATAGAAGGTGTATCCAATAGTCTCCTTTGGATATCCTATGAAGACACATTTCTCCGATTGGGTTCGAGCTTATCAGGTTGAAGCTTTTTCACATAAGCATCGCAGCCCCAAACTTTCAAAAACGACAACTTTGGTTTCTTGCCAAACCACAGTTCATAAGGCGTCGTCTCAACGGATTTTGATGGTGCCCTATTTAACGTGAATGCGGCTGTCTCTAGAGCGTATCCCCAAAACGATAGCGGTAAATCAGTAAGAGACATCATAGATCGCACCATATCTAGTAAAGTACGATTACGACGTTCGGACACACCATTGCGCCGTGGTGTTCCGGGTGGCGTGAGTTGCGAAACTATTCCTCATTGTTTCAAATGTACACCAAACTCGTAACTCAAATATTCTCCTCCACGATCAGATCGTAGAAACTTTATTTTCTTGTTATGATGATTTTGAACTTCACTCTGAAATTCTTTGAACTTTTCAAACGTTTCAGACTTATGTTTCATTAAGTAGATATACCCATATGTGCTTAAGTCATCTGTGAAGGTGAGAAAATAACGATATCCGCCACGAACCTCAATATTCATCGGGCCACATATATCTGTATGTATGATTTCCAACAAATCTGTTGCTCTCTCCATAGTACCGGAGAACGGTGTTTTAGTCATCTTGCCCATGAGGCACGGTTCGCAAGTACCAAGTGATTCATAATCAAGTGGTTCCAAAAGTCCATCAGTATGGAATTTCTTCATGCGCTTTACACTGATATGACCTAAACGGTAGTGCCACAAATAAGTTGCACTATCATTATCAACTCTGCATCTTTTGGCTTCAACACTATGAATATGTGTGTCACTACTATCGAGATTCAATGAAAATAGACCACTCTTTAAGGGTGCATGACCATAAAAGATATTACTCATATAAATAGAACAACCATTATTCTCAGATTTAAATGAATAACCGTCTCGCATCAAACAAGATCCAGATATAATGTTCATGCTTAACGCTGGCACCAAATAACAATTATTTAGGTCTAATATTAATCCCGAAGGTAGATGTAGAGGTAGTGTGCCGACTGCGATCACATCGACTTTGGAACCGTTTCCCACGCGCATCGTCACCTCGTCCTTAGCCAATCTTCGCTTAATCCGTAGTCCCTGTTTCGAGTTGCAAATATTAGCAACAGAACCAGTATCAAATACCCAGGTGCTACTGCGAGCATTAGTAAGGTACACATCAATAACATGTATATCACATATACCTTTGTTCACCTTGCCATCCTTCTTATCCGCCAAATACTTGGGGCAGTTCCGCTTCCAGAGACCAGTCTGCTTGCAGTAGAAGCACTCAGTTTCAGGCTTAGGTCCAGGTTTGGGTTTCTTCTCTTGAGTAGCAACTTGCTTGCTGTTCTTTTTGAAGTTCCCCTTCTTCTTCCCTTTGCCCTTTTTCTTGAAACTAGTGGTCTTGTTGACCATCAACACTTGATGCTCCTTCTTGATTTCTACCTCCGCAGCTTTCAGCATTGCGAAGAGCTCGGGAATAGTCTTATTCATCCCTTGCATATTATAGTTCATCACGAAGCTGTTGTAGCTTGGTGGCAGTGATTGGAGAATTCTGTCAATGACGCAATCATCTGGAAGATTAACTCCCAATTGAATCAAGTGATTATTATACCCAGACATTTTGAGTATATGCTCACTGACAGAACTGTTCTCCTCCATCTTGCAGCTATAGAACTTATTGGAGACTTCATATCTCTCAATCCGGGCATTTGCTTGAAATATTAACTTCAACTCCTGGAACATCTCATATGCTCCATGACGTTCAAAACGTCGTTGAAGTCCTGATTCTAAGCCGTAAAGCATGGCACACTGAACTATCGAGTAGTCATCAGCTTTGCTCTGCCAGACGTTCATAACATCTGGTGTTGCTCCAGCAGCAGGCCTGGCACCCAGCGGTGCTTCCAGGACGTAATTCTTCTGTGCAGCAATGAGGATAATCCTCAAGTTACGGACCCAGTCCGTGTAATTGCTACCATCATCTTTCAACTTTGCTTTCTCAAGGAACGCATTAAAATTCAACGGAACAACAGCACGAGCCATCTATCTACAATCAAGCATAAACAAGCAAGATACTATCAGGTACTAAGTTTCATGATAAATTTAGGTTCAATTAATTTACTTAAAGAACTCCCACTTAGATAGACATCCCTCTAATCCTCTAAGTGATTACGTGATCCAAATCAACTAAACCATGTCCGATCATCACGTGAGATGGAGTAGTTTCATTAGTGAACATTATTATGTTTATCATATCTACTATATGATTCACGCTCGACCTTTCGGTCTCCGTGTTCCGAGGCAATATCTGTATATGCTTGGCTCGTCAAGTATAACCTGAGTATTCCGCGTGTGCAACTGTTTTGCACCCGTTGTATTTGAACATAGAGCCTATCACACCCGATCATCACGTGGTGTCTCAGCACGAAGAACTTTCGCAACGGTGCATACTCAGGGAGAACACTTCTTGATAATTAGTGATAGATCATCTTATAATGCTACCGTCAATCAAAGCAAGATAAGATGCATGAAAGATAAACATCACATGCAATCAATATAAGTGATATGATATGGCCATCATCATCTTGTGCTTGTGATCTCCATCTTCGAAGCACCGTCGTGATCACCATCGTCACCGGCGCGACACCTTGATCTCCATCGTAGCATCGTTGTCGTCTTGCCAGTCTTATGCTTCCACGACTATCGCTACCGCTTAGTGATAAAGTAAAGCATTACAGCGCGATTGCATTGCATACAATAAAGCGACAACCATATGGCTCCTGCCAGTTGCCGATAACTCGGTTACAAAACATGATCATCTCATACAATAAAATTCAGCATCATGTCTTGACCATATCACATCACAACATGCCCTGCAAAAACAAGTTAGACGTCCTCTACTTTGTTGTTGCAAGTTTTACGTGGCTGCTACGGGCTTAAGAAAGAACCAATCTTACCTACGCATCAAAACCACAACGATAGTTTGTCAAGTTGGTGCTGTTTTAACCTTCGCAAGGACCGGGCGTAGCCACACTCGGTTCAACTAAAGTTGGAGAAACTGTCACTCGCAAGCCACCTATGTGCAAAGCACGTCGGGAGAACCGGTCTCGCGTAAGCGTACGTGTAAGGTTGGTCCGGGTCGTCTCGTCCAACAATGCCGCCGAACCAAAGTATGACATGCTGGTAGGCATTATGACTTATATCGCCCACAACTCACTTGTGTTCTACTCGTGCATATAACATCAACATATGAAACCTAGGCTCGGATGCCACTGTTGGGGAACGTAGTAATTTCAAAATTTTCCTACGCACACGCAAGATCATGGTGATGCACAGCAACGAGAGGGGAGAGTGTGATCTACGTACCCTTCTAGATCGACAACGGAAGCGTTTGGTTGATGTAGTCGTACGTCTCCACGGCCCGACCGATCAAGCACCGAAACTACGACACCTCCGAGTTCTAGCACACGTTCAGCTCGATGACGATCCCCGGACTCCGATCCAGCAAAGTGTCGGGAAAGAGTTCCGTCAGCACGACGGCGTGGTGACGATCTTGATGTACTACCGTCGCAGGGCTTCGCCTAAGCACCGCTACAATATTATCGAGGACTATGGTGGAAGGGGGCACCGCACACGGCTAAGAATATGATGACACAGATCAACTTGTGTGTCTAGGGGTGCCCCCTGCCCCCGTATATAAAGGAGCAAGGGGAGGAGGCCGACCGGCCCCTATAGGCGCGCCAGGAGGAGTCCTCCTCCTAGTAGGAGTAGGACTCCTACTAGGAGGGGGAAAGAAGTGGGGAGGGAGAGGGAAAGGGGGGGGGGCGCCGCCCCCCTCTCCTAGTCCAATTCGGACCAGGGGGGAGGAGGCGCGCAGCCCACCTCTGGCTGCCCCCCTCTCTCTCCACTAAGGCCCATATGGCCCATTACTTCTCCCGGGGGGGTTCCGGTAACCCTCCGGCTCTCTGGTTTTCTCCGAAATCACCCGGAACACTTCCGGTGTCCGAATATAGCTGTCCAATATATCAATCTTTATGTCTCAACCATTTCGAGACTCCTCGTCATGTCCGTGATCACATCCGGGACTCCGAACTAACTTCGGTACATCAAAACTCATAAACTCATAATATAACTGTCATCGAAACCTTAAGCGTGCGGACCCTACGGGTTCGAGAACAATGTAGACATGACCGAGACACGTCTCCGGTCAATAACCAATAGCGGAATCTGGATGCTCATATTGGCTCCTACATATTCTACGAAGATCTTTATCGGTCAGACCGCATAACAACATACGTTGTTCCCTTTGTCATCGGTATGTTACTTGCCCGAGATTCGATCGTCGGTATCTCAATACCTAGTTCAATCTCGTTACCGGCAAGTCTCTTTACTCGTTCCGTAATACATCATCTCGCAACTAACTCATTAGTTGCAATGCTTGCAAGGCTTATGTGATGTGTATTACCGAGAGGGCCCAGAGATACCTCTCCGACAATCGGAGTGACAAATCCTAATCTCGAAATACGCCAACCCAACATGTACCTTTGGAGACACCTGTAGAGCACATTTATAATCACCCATTTACGTTGTGACGTTTGGTAGCACACAAAGTGTTCCTCCGGCAAACGGGAGTTGCATAATCTCATAGTCATAGGAACATGTATAAGTCATGAAGAAAGCAATAGCAACATACTAAACGATCGGGTGCTAAGCTAATGGAATGGGTCATGTCAATCAGATCATTCACCTAATGATGTGATCCCGTTAATCAAATAACAACTCTTTGTTCATGGTTAGGAAACATAACCATCTTTGATTAACGAGCTAGTCAAGTAGAGGCATACTAGTGACACTCTGTTTGTCTATGTATTCACACATGTATTATGTTTCCGGTTAATAAAATTCTAGCATGAATAATAAACATTTATAATGATATAAGGAAATAAATAATAACTTTATTATTGACTCTAGGGCATATTTCCTTCAGTCAGGAGAGTCCTGGCCGAACTACGTCCGACAGGATTGGGATGCGGATGACGAAGAAATTCGCCACCCACCCACCACCCACTTAGTAGCCACTGTCGATGATTTAACCGACATGCTCGGGTGCCGCACACCCTCTATGTTTCACCGACGAGGTGCTAGATCATGAATTTCTCGAGGGATTCAAACCCGTAAACATAGAGGCGTACGACGGAACAACAGACCTTGGGGTATGGATTGAGGACTACATCCTCCATATCCATATGGCTCGAGGAGATGATCTCCACGCCATCAAATACTTACCCCTCAAGCTCAAAGGGCCAGCTCGGCACTGGCTTAAAAGCCTCCTCGAGAACTCCATTAGAAGCTGGGAAGAGCTCGAAGACGCCTTTCGGGCAAATTTTCAAGGGACATATGTCCGACCACCGGATGCAGACGATTTAAGTCATATAATTCAACAGCCCGGTGAGTCAGCCCGAAAACTTTGGAACAGGTTCCTCACTAAAAAGAACCAAATAGTTGACTGTCCGGACGCCGAAGCCTTAGCAGCCTTCAAGCATAGCGTTCGAGAGGAATGGCTTGCCAGACACCTCGGTCAGGAAAAGCCGAGAACAATGGCAGCATTAACAAGCTTCATGACCCGTTTTTGCGCGGGCGAGGACAGCAGGGTTAGCCCGATGCAGCACCAGCGACCCAAGTACATCCGAAGTCAGGGATGGAAACGGGAAATCACGACGCAGCAAGAATAAGCGCCGGAATAAAGAAGACAACTCGAAGAGCACAGCGGTAAACGCCGGATATAAAAGCTCTCGACCAGGGCAGCAGAAGCCGCCCTCCAAAGGCAACAGAGACGAATTGTCCAGCCTAAACAAAATCTTGGACCAAATATGTCCATAGCACCCCTGACAAACCTGCAAATCATACCCACAGAGAATGTTGGGTCTTCAAACAGTCTGGCAAGCTCAACGCCGAACGCAAGGGCCAAGATACACCAAGTGAAGACGAGGACGAGCCTCGCAAGCAAAGCACAGGGGAACAGAAGAAATTCCCACCAGAAGGCAAAATAGTCAACGTGTTACACATGATAAAAGGGAGAGAATCAGCACCTTTAGAGGAACATGCCCCAGGGCCTATCACCGCGGAGCTCCGCCACTGGTCGTCCCAACCGATCACCTTCGACCATCGGGATTACTCGGCAAGTATCCGGCGTGCAGGACGGGCTGCCTTGGTATTAGATCCAATAATTGATGGATACCACTTCACCCGAGTCCTGATGGACGGCGGCAACAGTTTAAATCTGATATATCAGGACACAGTCCGCAAAATGGGGATAGACCCAACAAAAATTTGCCGCAGCAATGCTACCTTTAAAGGAGTAACGCCAGGCCCGGGGACTCACTGCAGGGGCTCCCTGCTACTAGAGGTTATATTCGGCTTCCCCGACAACTTCCGCAGCGAAAATTTAACTTTCCACGGCACTCCGTTCCAAAGTGTCTATCAAGCACTACTCGGACGTGAAGCTTTCGCTTGCTTTAACGCAATACCACATTATGCTTCCCTCAAGCTCAAGATGCCCGATCCACACGGCATCATTACAGTAAATGGAAATATTGAGCGCTCCTTGCGCGCCGAAGACGGTGCGGCCGCCTTGGCCGCCGCACACTAAACGGCCTCACCAACTCAAGCACTTGACAGGTCGTTAAGACCACAGACATGGCTAGATGAGACCGGCTCAGCTATATGTAATTAATACAGGTTTGATGGCTATACCCCTATCTAACCTACTATTAAAGGGAGTAGGTATTCTTGGTTTGGTCCCTGATTTTGGTCCGTTTAAATCCGTTATTATGTTGCCTTCGTACGTTGCTGGTTCTTTTTTTCAATACAATCGTGCGTCTCATATTGGGCCGTGTTGGGCTTGGTTTTTACGTTGCACAACTGGTTTATGCTTTGTATGCGTAGCCTCCCAATCTGTTCGTCCATGAGTGTCCATGTAGAATCCGACTCCTGCTGAAAAACGGAAGTCGTATACATATTTGAAATCAGTTACTCACTTCGTTTGGAAAAGCTTGTCCCTCAAATTAATGTATCTAGCATCAAGTTCGTGCTAGATACATCCATTTGAGAAACAAGCTTGGGACAAGTTTTTTCGGACGAAGGGAGTACATGAGTACCAGAAGCTATAAATAAAGGAAAAATAATCGGCTAATCCCCTCGACGTCCCATTGATTTCTTGCACGCTCGGTGGTCGTTCCTACGCCCCGGTCCTAGGCGGACCTGCAACGATGCATACTGGCTAGAAGACGGGATCATGCTCTCCTCCAGGGCATCCTAGCGGCTGGGTGACGGGAGCTCACTCTCCGCTTATCCCAACAGCGTCTTGGGCGACCCCGACGAGAGGCACGCGAGAGCCCTACTGGGCTACTCCTGCATGAGTTGGAGACCTCCGCGACTGGTCGGTCAGGAGGTCGGGCCGCACAATAGGCGGAACAGCGGAGGGAGTGGTGCAGGGTGAGGCGGCGGGGTTGCGTGGGCTCGACCTTATCCTGCAAGCGACAACTAGAATCAGCAGCGAGGTCGGTGACTGGATGGGTGGGCGGGTGCTGCTAGCATGTCCATCGAGCCATCTTCTAAGATGTCACCCATGTGCTGCACCTCTCCATGGCTTCGGCGTCCACCGGCGGTGTCAACTACTTAGCGTTGTCTCCCCAAATATAAATTACCTCCGTATATACATGGGGTGCCTCAACAGCACTCCCCATCCCATCTAGCTTGCTGCAGAATCCACACAGTGGTGAATAACTGACTACTGAATCGGAGTTGCATATGTGATGTGCCTTGTGCTTTACTGGTGTTGCTTTGTGTGAAGCGTGCTGAATTGGAGAAGCAGAGATGCATATGTAATGTATGTGTTTTGCTTGTACGTGCCTGATGTATGTGCTAAATTCTGTTTGTCGTTTTTTGTCCAGGTAAGTTGAGGCACACAACAAGGACTAAGGTTGAAAAAAATAGTCATTGTGATGGTAAAGAAAATATTATGTTTTTGTTAATAAATTATTACAAAGTTTAAAAGATTTTTTTGTGAGCAAAAGATTTTTTAAGATTTTGATGAGATGCTTGACAAGACAGGAACAATTAATTAGATGTGTATCATTAGTACCACACTAAAAATGTTTTAGTGATGTTTCCATGGATCTTGGTTAAGATCAAAGTTTGCATGAACTGAACGTGTTTTGCTGATACAATCATCACAAAATTGGAATACAGTTCTGTTATTTCTCCCGTTGCAACGCACGAGCATATCTGCTAGTTACAATACAAGGGGCTCAACGCGCGCGCAAAAGTGGCAATAAGGCTCACCTTTACTCATTTTCAACTATATATTGTTTATTTATTATAACTTAACTTTTGCACGGAAACTTTTCAATTAAGTGCCTCTCTTTTTAGATGACCATTGTGCTACACCCGTCCAGGATATGACACAACGGAGACACAGGCGCAGACGTTCCGCAGGGACCCGTTCCAAGGATTCTTTGTAGATTAAGACCCTGCGTAAACCTTTTTTATTATCTCTTGTTGATTTACATCCCTCGAATTCTTGGTACAACCGAGAAGGATGGTGACGTCTTGGCATGTGGCCACGCCAGAATAATGCACGTACCTGGACACCAGGGGCTTATTACAAAGGGTACTGTTTATACCCGGTTTACACCATAAAGACCGAATACCTTAGGGAGTGTTCGGCGTCGCGAGTTTGGCCTTATATACATCAGCTCCGAATCATGTCTTTGGTCAAATGTTGGGTTTTCCCGGCTCCTGTGTTTTGCTACCTTACGTTCCGCTCTATCAGCTAAGGCGGCACCAGGAGAACTACTGCGATTGTGCCCTGTTTCATCCGGACGAGCACCTTAGTAGAGAAAGCCGAAAACTGACTGTCATGATATAGCGTGAGACTGGTCAACCACTCGATGGCCTATTGGAATCTTCGGGATTCCTCCGCATTAACGAAGGGCCGTTTCCCGGCCAGACATGTACGCACCCCGAATTCGGACGAGTGCGGAGCCACCAGGGGCTATATAGTAGCCCCACTGTCAAACTCCTATGGCTAAGTGAAAGTGTTAAAGCATTATAGTCCGGTTGCCAAGTTCGCTGCGCTATCACCTCCTTATTAGGACTAAGACGTTGGATTAAGTGTGAATACGCATCTTCTGCGAACACCCCCGCATTATATGCGTGGGGGCTGAAGCCGACGACTGCAATCTTTCAGGTTATATACATGTATACATAAACGGCCGCAAAGGAGGCATCACAATACTTTCGGGCAAAAGTATAAACACAGCCTTGATAAATTCAATAAAACATTGTTTTTACAATGGGAATACATGTCACTCAAACATAACATTCTTCGAGCACTGGGCCTCTATCGTACGAGCGCCCTCAAGAACTTCTTCAAAATAGTGCTCGGCAGCCACTCGGCCTATGGCCGAACCCTGTGCCGCGACAGTGGTGGCATCCATCTCCGCCTAGTATGTTTTGACACGGGCAAGGGCCATCCACGTGCCTTCTATGCACGCCGACCTCTTCATCGCATTAATGCGCGACACCGCACCAAGGAACTACTGCACCAAGCTAAAATAGATGTTCGGCTTTGGCCTTTCCGGCCATAGATGATCCACGACAGACCTCATGGCGAGTCCGGACAATCTATTGAGTTCAGCCCATTCGGCAAGCTGATCAGTCAATGGAAGCGGATGCTCTAGAACGTTAAATTGCGACCAGAACAGTTTGTCCACTTCACGGTCTGTCTGATCTCGGAAGTATTCGGCCGCATCGACAGCGCTCGCTGCTAAGTCCAGATATGCGGCGGCTGAACTCCACAGCCGATCCAGAGGGGCATACCGTGGATCACCGAACTTCCTCCGCAGCATAAAGGGCTTCCCAGCCACAATGTTCTCGGCTTCACGCAGTTCCTCCTTCTTCGCTCTCATTGCAGAGCGGGTGTCTTTGGTCGTCATTGTGGCCTTTTCAAGGTCCGTAGCCTTCGCCCGGTTTTCTTCTTCAAGAAACTGGCAGCGTTCAGCAGGTGTCTTTTAACTTCTCAGCCATTTTGGCCATTTTCTCTTTGCTCTCGCTATGAGCGGCCTTCTCGGCTTTCAACTCTTCGGCCGCCTTCAAAGCGGCCGCATTACAACTCCTTGCTTGCTCCTTGGCTCGGGCAAGCTCCGCCCGCAGGGCCTCCATGGTGGCAGCTCCATCTGCAGTCACAACATATTAAAGATACTGGCATTACGCTGCTCTTACTATGTGACATTCACTATAAATATCACCTACCCTGTGCCTCGTCAAGCCGCTTGTTAACAAGCTCGATGTCGGCATCCGCTGCATCCAGTCGCCGTTTTAGTTTGGCAACCCCATCAGTCTAGCTAGCCACCGGAGCTTCAGACACCTGCACATAACGGCAGTCTGGTTATTACTTGGGACTACGATCCTCTGTTCGCCGCCGTTCTCGACGTCAACCAGAGTCTCATGGGCTACTATCTACACATGGCACACCTAAAAATGTGCGGATGCATATCATTTCACGTACCTCAAAGCTCGTTAGTAGACTCATAAAGGCTCCATGCAACCCGCTTTCGGCGAACGAAATCCTTTCAATCACCGTACCCATCAATGTACGGTGCTCTTCTGAGATAGTGGCTCGCCCTAGCAGATCCCTTGGTGCGTCCGACCGCATACCAGATGGTGCCGGATTCTTTTGGTTGCTCTCTTCAAGAGCCGGATACTGAGGGCTTCGGGTGACCATGGGATTACCTTCTGGCCTTGCCGGATCCGGAGAAACTCTCCGTGATGACACTTCAAGGTCGCCCGCTTCTTGAGCCGGGGAGTTCGGGGGAGGCATTTCGCTCTCCATCATCTCCGGAAGAAGATCCCCCAAAGACGAGCTCTGCTGAGAAGGGCTCAGATCCGAACTTCAACATAGATGCTTCGGTTATCTTCCTCAGAAGTAAGGTAGAATATCTTCACTATTAATTACCTTTTGATTACTTACAGCTCGTTAGAGGGCTGATCCCCGCACCGACTTTGTGCGGCAAGAGCACCCTCCGAGACGGGACCCTCTGGTGGAGTTTTCTTCTCCCGTTTGGCAACCTTGGTTTCCGGGTCATCAAAGGTAGTCCTCTTCCTCCCCCGGGGCGAGGGAATGTCAGATTCCTTCCCTTGGTTATCCTCCCTCACGGAGGCGCTCGTTCCCTCGGTTGGAATAGGTAGCGGTGGGGGCCCGCACTCGCCCTCTTTATTCCCCCCTTCATCTTCCTTTGAGGGCACCAGGCAAGGTGCTAGCTCGAGCATCTTTTCCAGCACCGGATTATCCAAGCCTTCAGGAAGGGGGGCCGAACACCGGATCATCTTCGCCTTTGTTATCCAGTCCTGGTCAAAAAGCGATTCTTCAGAATGACGTCATGATAAATGAAAGACAGTGTGTTCGGCTAGAGGATTACTTACTTGGGCCGCGGTGCGATTGCTGCTCAGGCCCACGTCCTCGGAGGTGTCCGGACACTCTATTTGGGGTCCAAAGAACGACTTGTACATCTCCTCGTGCGTCAGGCCGAGGAAATTCTGAATAGCGCGCGGTCCTTCTGGGTTGAATTCCCACAAGCGGAGGGGCTGGCGTTTGGAAGGCTGGACTTGACGAACCAGCATGACTTGCACTACCATAACCAAACTAAAATCTCCCTTGAAGAGATCCTGGATGCGGCTCTGCAGTATGGGCACATCCTTGGCTCGACCCCAGCTCAGCCCCCTGCTGATCCATGTCATTAGTTGTGGTGGAGGGCTCGAGCGAAAGGTGGGGGAAACTACCCACTTGGCACTTCTGGGAGCGGTGATGTAGAACCACTCCCGTTGCCATAATCCGGACACCTCTGGAAAGGAACCTTTTGGCCACGAAGATCCGACAATCTTTCTTATTAATGCACCCCCGCACGCTGCATATTGCCCGTCGACCGTCTTCGACTTCACATCAAAGATCTTGAGCCACAGGCCGAAGTGAGGGGTAATGTGGAGGAAGGCCTCACATACGACAATAAATGTCGAGATGTGGAGAAAGGAATCCGGGGCTAGGTCGTGGAAATCAAGCCCGTAATAGAACATCAAACCCCTTACGAAGGGATCCAGAGTGAGGCCTAGTCCTCGGAGGAAGTGGGGGATGAACACGACTTCTTCATTGGGTTCAGGAGTAGGGACGACCTGCCCTCGGGCAGGAAGCCGATGCGAAAATTCGGCGGTCAGGTATCTTGCCTCCCTCAACTTCTTGATATCCTCTTCCGTGACGGAGGAGGGCATCCACCGGCCCTGGAGGCTGGATCCAGACATGATTAAAGGTCCGAAGCACCTGATCTAGGCTTTGGGTGTTAGAACTCGAGGCGGGGGAAGGATTCGATTGAGCACGGGAGGAAAAAGTAAAAGCCTTGTCCCTTTATAAAGAGGGTGAATACCAAGCGTCCTCCTCGTGGCCGTTTGGGACTTGCCTAAAATCTAGGAGTCCTAAGCACGGTTGGGTTACCCACACCCGTATTGATGAGAATCCCGTAATAAGGGGGACACGATCTCTGCTTTGACAAGACGTGTCAAGAAACTGCCTCGCGTTATGTGCGGGGCTAGTTAAAGGAAACGGTTCGAATAATCACCGGGCCGTGGCATGGTGTCATGTTGCCAAAACGTGTCAGCAGATTAGATTTGTGGAAATATTATTCTCTCTACGGTGGTATGTGGAACTTATTTTGTAGGGTCGGACACTATCCTTGTATTCAAATTCTTCCGTGGTGTATTCGGAGGAGGAACCCGCCTTGCAATGCCGAAGACAACACTGCGCGCCGGACTCATCGTCATTGAAGTATGGTTCAGGGGCTACTGAGGGAGTCTGTCGGATTTCAGGTTCCGGCAGACCCTTGAGGTTCGAACACTGGGGTGCGCGTGGAGATCTCTCCCCTACCGATCTACGTCCAATCTCCTCGCATGATCTAAGCTGGAAACAACGAACAACACAAGGGACACGAGATTTATACTGGTTCGGGCCACCGTTGTGGTGTAATACCCTACTCAAGTGTGTGGTGTGGTGGATTGCCTCGGGGGCTGATGATGAACAGTACAAGGGAAGAACAACCTCGCGAGAGGTGTTCTTGAGCTAGTGCGATGAACTGCTTGGGTGAGTTCAGTCGCCTCTCTCTCTCTGCTAGGGTTCTACCAGATCTCTAGTTGTCTCTCTTTCATCCTTTTTTGTTGTCCTCCTTCCTTCTGTGGTGGCTAGCTCTATTTATAGGGGCCCTGGGCCTCTCCCCAAATAATGAGCGGGAAGGGCGCCAACAATTGGCCATTTTGAAGGGGAACATCTAGTACAAGTTATCCTGACCAAAGGTGGTCTTCGGCTGCCAAAAGCTTTGGTGATGACGCCATCTTGGGCTCCATGGTGACCTCCGTCCTGCCGCTCTGCTGGTCTTGGTCTTGTTGCACCGGAATGGAAACCTTTGCCTGATGCCTTGGCCTGTGCTTGCCCCCTTTGCACCAAAGGGGAAACAAGGACACTGCGCAGGCCAGCGCCCGCCTGGCGCCCACCTGGTCTCGATCGTCATGGCTTGCGTCACGGGCTCCTCGCGAGGTACCCCTACCTTGATCTCTCCGCCTCCTCGCGAGCCTGCCTCCGAGGAAGCTTTTCGTCGCCCGCCCCGCGAGGCTTGGCCCCTCGCGAGGGTCTTGAGCTTGAGCTGATGAAGATGGGCCGCGCTGGGCCCCCCACTTAAGCCACGCCGCAGGCCGCAGGTAGGCAAGTCTGGGGACCCCCGTTCCCAGAATGCCGACAGTAGCCCCCGGGCCCAAGGCGCGCCCGGGCTTGGCCCAGCAGGGAAGCGAAGGGGCAAGCACGAAGCGCCGCGGGCCCCAACAGCCTGCGGCCTTGGGCGCCGCGTGGCGATTGATTGGACGTGGGCGTCTACGCTTCCCATGATGCTTCGGCAACTGTCCGACATGACAAGTCCCTGCATGCAGAGAAACCGGTCATGATTACCTGCGATTGTGGCGCTCGGCGACTGGCCTCCTCCGACTATAAGTACGGGGCTGTGCGAGCCCCTTCAGTCGATCCCTTCATGCTGCTCCTTTCCTTCTCCTTCCTTGTTCTTGCTCCTACTTACGCCAATGGCACCACTCCACCGGTTCTCTGCAGAAGAGAAGGGAAAGGCCCCCCGAGAGTGTCCTGGCCCACTTTCGCCGAAGAAGCGGCTGGTCCTTTGCCACCGAGATGAGGGCGCTCAGCAGGAGGCATCGAGGCCCTGGTACGAGCGGCCGCCGCCTGGGTTTCCGCTACCCTTGCACGCCCGCGTCATGGGTCCTGGGGGAGAAGGCGTCGAGCAACATCGATGATGCCGCCGTCGATGCCGGTGAGTCACGGTGGTGCGCGTCGTTCCTCCTGGAGTCCACGCCGAGCGCTCCTCTCGCGAGCTCGTGCTCCACGCTGCCATGCCTCCGAGCTCTTGGATTCACCTTCCTCCATCCTTCGCCTTCGAGATGCTGCTGAGCGGGGCTCTGGAGCTCTGGCTGCAGCATGCTGACTGCAGTACCCTTGCGACCGGACCGGAGGTCGCGGTCGTCGCTCCGGGCAAGGTCTTCATGACCCGGGGCTGGGGAGAAATCGCCCGGGGTCTGCCGGACGGTAGGTGCCCTCATGTTTCATCTTGAATACGATGGCGCCTCCCTAATGTTCTTCAAGGTCTTCGATGCTGAAGGGTGCCGACTGGAATGCTGCTCCAGGGAGAGCGGCAGGGGCGACGAACCGGCGAGGACCTGGCCTGCCCATCGGCCCTCTAGCAGCTCCTCGGGTAGCAGCGGAGGAGCTAGGGAATTCAGTGGCTCCCACGAGCTCCTCGCGACTCTGGAGACGAGCGACGACAGCTACG